>NW_006159648.1:1295758-1384440 GCF_000334495.1 Tupaia belangeri chinensis
AGAGGAGAATGGAGGAGAAGGGATTGCAGCGTGACCATCCCCCCTGGGAGGTGATTTCTCGCTTTCTGTCTCTATGTCTCTCTCTGTCTGTCTGGCGAGCACACGCGCCCTATAGCGAAAATCTCTCTCTCTCAAAAAAAGGAAAATCACACTGGGTGCATGCCCAAAATTCTGAGAGGAGAATGGAGATGGGATTGCAGTCTGGTCATCCACCCTGGGGGCTGATTTATCACTTTCTTCTCTCTCTCTCTCTCTGATGAGCACTCACACCCTATACCAAAACTAAAAAAGAAGAAGATGAAGAAGAAGAAGAGGAAGAGGAAGAGGAAGAGGAAGAAGAAGAAAAGATTAATATCAATAGCATGAAAAGGCCTGGATTGGGAAATAAGACCTTATCCCTCACTCGTCCTTTTCTCTTTTTTTCTGTTTCTTATAGCTGAAAGGTAACAACTTTGGTCACTGTACTTCTGAAATTGCCTCTGAGTTACAGTACTACTGTACTCAGTGGTCCTCTGCTTGGCTGTGCATCAGAACCACCTGTATTCCATTTGTAGAACAGAAGAAAGGCTGACCGAGCAAAATGAGATCCATGTGCATCTGAGGTGGGCACAGCCCTGCCCCTCTACCAGAAAGTGTAAGCCTTCAACCCTAAACCTCTCCTTCTAGCCCAACACTGAGTGAAGTGAGGTAGGAGGGTCTCTGTCTCTGTCTCTCCCTTTCCCTTTCTATCTAAATTTTTCCATATATATATATATATATATATATATATATATATTATTATTATTATTATTATTTTTTTTTTGCCATAGGGCATGTATAGTTGCCAGAGACAGACAGAGGGAAAGTGAGAAATCATCCTCCAGGGGGCATGGCCATGCCACAATCTCTTCTCCATTCTCCTGTCAGGATTTTGGGCATGCACGCACACATGCCCGGTGTGATTCTCAAGCCACTGGGTATGGGACTGGAACCACTGTCAAGCATGTGAGCGTTCAGTGTTGTAACCAGCACACCACCAGCTGGCCTACCAGCGTCCTCTCAATTTTTTAACACTAAACAAGTGGCCCCAAGGCACTTGGTGATTTTCTAGTAGAAGACATTGAATTGGATTTTAGCTCCACTGTTGTAACTTACAGTTGGGAAAAATGATTGTGGCGTTTTAACAGTGTATTCCTTTTGTTTGTGAACACGAGTTAGCTGTATTAATGTACATTTGGAGAAGGTCAATAAATAGTTAACATTTTTCTTTTTTTATAGGCAATATGATTTAAGAAATTAGGGCAATAGCTTGCCTAAGTATTGGCTATTCAGTCTCATGTTATTATAAATTGCACTTCAGAAATATGACTAGGAAATAGTCATTTTAATTAGGAGGATACACTTGGAAATGAAGTAATTTTTTTTAAGGTAATTTCCTTGGTGAGTGTTTTAGTGATAGGTTGAATTTATTTACCACGCAGATGTCATAATAAAATAGGTATTTATGGGATAGTTTTTAATTAGAAATAATGGCTTGTAGAGTTGAAGTGATGAATCATTTTGTCCATATATTGGCTTAAGTGGCCCTAATGAAAGATGATCCTATCGACAGTTTTGGACTATCCTAACTGAATGCTTTGTCTTCTAAAACACAACAAAATATGTCCTGCCTTTTAGTTTATATTTAAAAGCTCTATATTCACAAAGAGATACAAAGATAATAAAAATATTAACCTGAACTTTGGAAACAAACAGGTAATTTTGCCTTTCATCATAACTGAAACGCTTGATAAATTAATAGAAAAAGATCTTATACGGCTACATATTTCTAAATGTAAATGGGTTGGATGGGAATCAACCAACCTTGTCAAATTTATGAGCACGATTGCAGTAGCCTAGCTGATGAGATGGCTTTGCAGATATGAAGGATATGTCATTCAGAAGGACACATTGATTCGAGTTAGTTCTTTTCTGTTTGTTTGCATTTAATTATGTCCTAAAAGGATTGGTATAGAGAATAAAATATACATGAACTAGCACTTCTGATTTATAAAAGTATATCAATGACATTTCAATTTAGAGTACAACCTCTGTAAGGAGAGTAGACTGTGTACATGCAACTTGCATTAACAATATTGAATTCAAATAAAAATTCATTTCTATTTCTCATTCTTCTTTTAGCCAAGATATTTTATTCCTACTGAAATGTACATTTTAACGTTGCTTGTACTTAAAAGCCACAATCAATAAACTAAGATAAAAGTATAAAGAAATAAAACTTGATCAAATATAATGTACCTAATTTCATTCTTGATTCATCCCTTATAAAAGAGGGATTTCTCAGTGCCTGTTAGATAATGTGGAGTTAACAAAGCGAACCCACCACTAACCTATTATGTAGAATTTAATTTTTTCTTTTTGTATATTCTGATATCTCCACTAAGTATTTTGATATTAAGGATATAGAGGATGAGTGACAGCATTCTGATTCCAAGTTCAGGAAAGCCTAGAGGTGGTTATTTTTTTTTTTTTTTAGGAAAGCCTAGAGGTGGTTATTAAAAGAGTAGTGACTCAAGCAGTAGTTTGATAGTCAGTGTCTTTGATGTTCGAATAGTCATTGTTTGCTACTAATATCCATTCTCCTTTCATATGTCCTGACCATTTCCCTCAAGCCTGAGCCATAGGCAGTGTGAGATAGTCACTCCCTTTCATTGTAAATTACTTGTCATTGTTACCATTATTAGCATCACTTGTAACCAAAGACAAGTGTGGGATTGGGAAGTTCAATCTCTATTCAGAGTCAATCACTTTAATTGAAACAACCCATCCTTGTGGAGACACTGAGGCAAATTGCACTGACCATGAAATGGGATCCTCAGGGTGCTTAAACAGTCTCTCTATAAAGCTAGACCAATAGATGGGAAGGCCATCTGGCAGCAGCAGCTGTGCCCCAGTGCTGCTCTTCCTGAACAGACAGGGCCTCTTCCTTTGTCAGGGGAAGGTGTTGTCTCTCCAAGACTGAACTTGCATCAGAAGATGACCTACTGAGATAGAGGACAGCTCTTCTGAAGAGTGCTTGGTCTCCAGTATCTAGACTGGTTTGCTCCCACCTCCAGCCAGCTCCCTGGAGAATAAATTGTTCTACATTTTGTTGTTGTTGATACAACTTGGTCAATTATGCATGAAAGGGTTGTACAGAGAACAAACTAAATATCCCTAAAATGAATGGGAAGATAACCATTTACTGTGGCAAAACCACCATATGAGGACTTATTGGGATAGTATCAAAGCAAGAACTTTTTTGTTTACTTATTTATTCATCAGGCAGGAGAGAGATAGAGAGACAGAGATAGCACCCCAAATAGGATCTCAGAGCTGTGATCCAGCCTCAGTTGACCCTACATCATGGGTACTCTTGTTCCCAGATCACTCAGAGTCATCCATGATGTGAACCCAAGGCCTTGCCATGTGTGTCAGACCCTTGTATTCTACTACTGTGAGTTCTAAAAGCAAGAACATTTGAAAGGCAGGTTAGTATTAGATCTTCATCAGAAAGGAAGATACTTTAAGTCATGCTATCATTGTCAATAATAGCTTATAACGCACTTGTATAAAGGGTCTTCTAATACATTTCAGAAGTAATTTTATCTCTACACATGAAGTAATGATGGTAATACTTCCTGTGTTAAATGTCCTTGGATAAGCTAATGCGTGTGTGTCTACTTTAGTTTTCTCATCAGTAAACTGAAGGTGACAGTAATTATTTTCATCATTTTGTTATGACGATTGAGTCCATATATTTTTCTTAGGGTGCTAGCCTAGAGTAAGTTGTTGTTATTTTTGTGACTAAGAATAACAAACTGGACTTTCTTTTCCTTTATCTTTCACCAGATCATTTGCTTTGTTTGACATATATATATGTAAACCCATTGATGTTTTCTTCCAAATTAGTGTAAGACCAGTTGCTTGATGCTGGCTTATTTTGAGCTAAAATTGAAATTACACTGCTACTGTTATGTGAATGTCATACATTTCTGTTAGCCGTAATTGGAGAGACAAATACGTTGTCGCCTTTAATCAAGTTTTTATGTCATATTAGACTGGTTATGACTTTTCTAAAATGGCATTTTTCACCCGTATGCATCAATTATTAGTCCATCCCATGTCTACGCTCACCCATGACGCAATAAGAAAATATGATTCAGGTTTAAATTTAAAAGACAAGAAGAGGCTGATAAGTAACAATCATGTCGGACACGCCCTGGTCTTAATCAGTGTTGCAAGTGGCTCCTTAATTGCAGCATTTTTTTCCTCCTTATGCTTGGCATTTCTGTGTTCCCAGTGTTTCATTTAGCTATGACGTTCTGAATGCCTACAGTTCAGGCTTGGGGTAAGCTACAAAACCAACAACCCTTACACATTTCTATTTTAACATTTAGAAATGGCAACTCTAGATCAAAAAGGCATAGGACAGAAAAATGAAATTACTATGTTTCTGCATCCCAGTGACCCCTGTGCTTCCTAATGTACTGCCTAGATCTGATATTTTTCATGGTTTCTATTTGTGCCATTAGTTATGGGCTTGTCATATAAAGATAATGCCTCATTGCAGTATCAACCCCTAATAGATGGCTTGTCACTCGATAAGAATTTCACCCAAATTTGTTCAATTTAATTTACCTATCTATGTAGTGGGGAAGATGTTTGGAGGTTGTGTCAGATGGTAAAAGGTTTACTAAGAAATGATTTTTGTTGTCAGAGAATGTCTAGTTTCAGGGCTGTGAATAGCTTCTTTCTTTTTTTCTTTTTTAATCTGTCAGGCCATATCTCTTTCTAACAAAGGTATAAAATCCGACATTGCTAAATCTGAAAGGTGATTTCCAGTCTCATCTTACTTAAATATCAGTCATAGTCAAATCACTTCATGATTCACTTCTTTTTTTTTTTTTAACATGTTTTTAATAGGACAAACCTGAAAATCATACCTCTCGCTCCTCCTTTTCAGTGTTAGGCAAGATGCTTTTCTTCCTTGACCTGCTCTGAGTGTTGAAGTTCTTCATGACTTGGCCTTCCACTTTTCCATTTCTATTCTTTCTGACCTCCTAACATCCCTATTCTGTAAATACTGAATCCATGTCACTAACTCCCACAGTTTTATGTATATAGACTTTGCTTCTGAGCTCCAGACTCACATAATCAAATGCCTATTTGACATCTCAATTGGATATTTTGGAGGTAATCTTTTCAGTAAGATTAAAAAAATTTTTTTTTCCTTCCCAAAATATTTTATTTACCAATCTTCCCCATACTAATAAATAATACTGCCTTCATGACCAAGACTTTAGGATCAATTTTGATGCCTTCATGTTGCTCACACCAAAAGCCAGTCAGTGTTTCATTAGGTCCTGTTCATTGGACCCTCCAAAATACCATATGTCCCAATGGATCCTGTTTTCATTAAATCCCAGCCATCTACTTAATCCAAACCACCTGATTTTCTAAGTCACTCTTCTTTACTGGAATGTAAGCTTCTTAAGGACTGGAATTAGATCTGTTTTGGTTTGTGTTATTTTTCAAGGGCTTAGATCAGTGCCTAGCTCACATTAAATATTGGGAGATATTTGTGGGGCAAATGAATTGGTTGGAACTTCCTAGAGGGACTTCTATAATCACTGATAAATGATAGTATGATAATAAAGGTTTGTAGTGGTCATGGTGGGATGACTGCTGTCAAATCCTGATATTATTTGAGGAAAATGTAAAGGAACTTTTTGATGAAATCTTTCTTGAACTTTGACACTGTGATATGTTTTGACAGTGTGGCTCTTGGTACAGGTTGAAGCAGCCTTGCAAATACCATATGTTGGTTTATCTTTAACTTAAAACATGTGGTTTTTCACTCCAAAATTCCACATATTCAAATAGCAAAGAAAGGGAATGATATTCTGGTTTTAAACCTTTGTTTCTGTAGTCAGAATAGATTGAGGACACACACAGAATTCCCTTTTTTATTGCCAATGAACGCTTACCCAGAACCCTGCTGACTATTTTAAAACTGTCCTTAAATTTGAGATGTCATCATTTTGAATCAAGCACAGTTCTTTATACAATCACATTTAGTGAAGTTTTTGCTTTTTCTTCAGTCAATAATTTAAAAATTAACCAAGGTTCTTAAGATATACTGTTTTTTGAATTTTTGATTAGAGCTGATTTTAAAACATACAGCTTGGTTTAACTGATACAACTTGTAAAAATTAAGATCTGTAAAATCGAAGATGTGCGTGGAATGCTCACATTCTGAAATAAAATGGGTCTTGCAAATATTTTAATTTACATTTATAAAACAAAAAATGGATTATTATGGTAACATGCCCTGCCCATGAGATTTAAAAATATCACCGAAGTTCTCTGAGAGGACCTTTTCAGACACTACCTTGTGGAACATAAAATTTATAATTTCATTTAAGATAGATGATGTTGAAGCAAAAGCAAAGTAATTCACATTTTTAAAAAGCTTATTCATTTTTATTTTTCATGATAAAAAGATAAGAGACAGAGACAGACTGACACCTTCAACAGGGTCCCTATGCCATCCTTCACCCTCAGTTTCAGCCATCCTGGCTAACAGACATGAACATGGCTATGCCCAGGGACATCCCAGGACACAAGTCTAAGATGTTCAATTACATAACCATTGCACTGTAAGAACAATTTCGCTCTGCAGTATGTATTGAAAAAAATTTTTTTTAGTAATAGTAATGTCATATAATTTGGGTGAATTTTTATGAGGTTAGAGTGTTTGAAATTTATATCCTTTGTGTAGATAGAACTATTTTATGGATGATTTTGTCAGTAAAACTAGTAATAAATTATTGATATTGCTACCATTTAAACTTTTTTCATGATAGATTTATTTATCATTTTTTCCAAGGTGTTTATGATCATTACTATAAATAAATGGAAAAATAACAAAATGGGAAATGTAGAGAGTTTAAAAAGTAAAGATGTCTTTCTAATCCTCTGCCCAAATTTAAAGTCCTGCAGACACTTATGGATTCATCATAAATGTCTTAGGTTTTCCACTCAGTACATTCCTTTTTTTTTCTTTTTTTGGAGAGGTTTTTGCTATAGGGCGCGTGTGCTCACCAGACAGAGAGACAGAAAGCGAGAAATCACCCCCCAGGTTGATGGCCACGCCACAGTCCCTTCTCCTGCATTCTCCTCTTGGGATCTTGGGTATGCATGCACACGCGCCTGGCGTGAGTTTTAAGCCACTGGGTCTGGGACTTGAACCAAGGTAGACTACATGGGAGTCCAGCGACATAGCCATTATGCTAACTGCTGGTCCCTCAGTACATTTCTTGATTAATGTGTATGTACTCATTATCAATGAGAAATAGGAAGATTGGGTCGGATTTCTGTCTGTAGACACAGCAGATTTCTTTTTTCTTTTTCATTTTTTTTGTCTTAAATATGATCGCTTCTCACCGCCTCCCAAATTCATAAGCTCCTAAATGTGTTATTCCTCATCTGGAAAATTGCATCAGCCTCCTGTATGGTCTTTTGCTTTCTCCTTTGTCCTCTGAAAGTCCATTCCCCATAAAACAGCCAGTGAATCATCCCCAAGGGTAAATCAAATCTTATCAGTTCACTGCTTAAAACTTTTCCCTTAAATGGTGTTATCTGGTTAACTTGAGAAGACTAATGTAAGGTTATCTATATGAAGTTAACCTTCATTGTGTGAGTTTCAATTTTTAATTTAATATTTCCACTGAACACGTATTAGTGATCACTTTTGTGATGGTCACATTGCAACATTTTAAAAATCTCAAGATAAAAATTTGCTGTTGTTTTTTTTTATGCCAGCGGGTGCACCTGTGCCAGGGAGAAAGAAACAAAAAGGAGCCCGCAGTGGGGCCTCTTCCCGTAGCAATTCTTTTTCCTCTATTCTTCTATCCCCTCAGGATCTTGGGTACATGTTACCACAGGGGCCTAGATTGCCGTGGGTCACGTGGGATCCAGCTTCCCAGAACACCTCTGAGCAACAGTGGTTTTTAATATTAGGATATGTCAAGTATTTCTAGGTATATTTCAGAATTTAAACTAAAATCATTTGAACTCGGCTACTAAATATTTTTACTGTGTTTACACAACCATTTGAAAACATTTACTTTGCCTGTGTGTTTTAGACTCCCTCCTGTAAGATGTTCTTTTGTCTAAGCTATTATCTCATGCACGTTTTTTTACAGATCGTGTATTGTAAAATCTTCAGGCAGTTTATCATTGAACAGTTTGTTTCTAAAGAGGCTACGAAAAATTGTTCATATAAACTGCAAAAAGTGTCTTTATCAGGAAAATTCAATGATAGAAGAATCTTAGAGGAGAAAAGGCTGAATATTTATTTCACTAGCTCTTTTACATTTTTTCTTTTTACCTATTTTTTGCCTTTGGGCACTTGTGCTCTCCAGACAGAGAGACACAGAAACACTGAGAGTGAAAATGAGAAATCACCTTGGGGGGGGTGTGGCCATGCTGCAATCCCTTCTCTTCCATTCTTCTCCTGGGACGTATGCACATGCGCCTGATGTAGTTCAAGCCCCTCAGTCCAGGGCTTGAACCGCAGTCAGTCATGTAGGAATTCAGCGATGTAACCACTCTGTCATGTGCTGGCCCCTTGGTTATATTGTTGACACTCACCTTCGCATATGAAAAAGATGCATGTTTATATGAGATCAACCATGGATAAGGATTTATACCTGCTTAAGGGTAATTCTTTGCGTCTCAGTTTTAATGTTAGAACAATGAGATTATTTGTGTGTGTGTTCATTGCTGTGAAGCTGCTATTTTGACAATAAATGTATACACTTAAATTCTCAGGTCCTTCATTTATATTGATGAATATAGATACTATTTTAATTACTGGTTGTTAAGCCAGTCAGTTAAGGGAGTTATAGTTGTTAGGAGCTATGGAATAAATATGATCTATCAGAGGGAGAGAAAGGACATACTGCCTCTCATGTTTGAGCGTTTTCCTTTCCCCACTTCTGTTGTATTTCTGGTCCCTACATCATTGCCCTTCTTACTTTCTTATAACACAAAACCAATAAAGCCACCTCTAAATTTCATGTACTCCACATACATATTTAATGATATGTTTTAAAAATCAATTAAAAGTAGTTCCGAAGAAGTAATAGATGTAAATTTGAACACCGCTTAAAAGATTCTCCTTACAAATTCAAGAATGTATTCTATACATTAAATTAGTATGTAAATTCTTGCATACCTGGTGTACCCTGAATAACTTCATTGGTATGAATAAGACAAAAAATTGATTTTACTTTACACGTAATCGAGAATAAGAGATGATGGATGGGTACTGAATGCAATTTGTGATTCCAAGTGTGAGTGGCTCTTGTACGCTAGTGCTTTGTTCTGTGCTAGTTAGTATTTCACTCACTTAGCGCCTGTACTACTTAGTATTTCATTCACTCAGCGCCTGTACTAGTCAGTGTACCACCCACTTAGTGCCTGTACTACTTAGTATTTCATTCACTTAGCGCCTGTACTAGTCAGCGTACCACCCACTTAGCGCCTGTACTAGTCAGCGTACCACCCACTTAGCGCCTGTACTAGTCAGCGTACCACCCACTTAGCGCCTGTGCTAGACAACGTACCACCCATTTAGCTTCTTTGCTACTATTTCATTCACTCAGCGCCTGTACTAGTCAGCGTACCACCCACTTAGCGCCTGTACTAGTCAGCGTACCACCCACTTAGCGCCTGTACTAGTCAGCGTACCACCCACTCAGCGCCTGTACTAGTCAGCGTACCACCCACTTAGTGCCTGCGTCTCATCAGCTTTTAAACGTATTGATTTTTGGAAGAAATAAAGACAATGACTGCAATTTATTATTTTCTTTACATTTTAAAGTGTGTTAACATTTTCGTTATATTGGAGCCAGCAGGTGGTATAGTGGTTAAGGTGCTGGAATCCCACATGGCTGACTGCAGTTTGAGTTCTTAACCTGATGACTTGAAACTCACACAGAGCACATGTGCATGTGTGCCCAAAATCCTGAGAAGAGAATGGAAGAGAAAAGATTGCAATGTAGCCATCCCCCCAGGGGGTGATTTCTTGTTTTCTGTCTTGTCTCTTTGGTGAATATATAAGCTCTATGGCAAAAACCTCTCTCAAAAGATTTCATTATATTAAGGAAGTAAATATATAAAACTATGTAGATATTACAGATATGTACTTTGATTAGTACCCCACTCAGAAAAAAAAACCCTTGGTCCGTGGCTCACTTCTTAGGTGCACAAGCTCATTGTTCTTCTTGTGTGTCCATTCACGTATTCAGTCCGTGAGCATTTACTTCCTTAGCACTGGCAATGCCTATCCCATGGGCCAGTTTCCACTCTCAAGGGTCTCTCATTGTCTAGTATGGAAAGGTCTTGTTGACTTGGAAAGACTGATTTATTAATAAATGGTTAGAAACATGCGATAAAGTTCCATAAGAAACGTATATACAAGGAACATTACCGAACTATAGCAGAGGATTGAAATAAGACAAAGTTCACAGAAGTACTAGGAGACCTAGCCGTGGAGGGTTCTCATTCCAGTAGAGAGAACATGTCCAGGGACAAACTGGTGTGAAACGTCTTAGTGGTCCTCAAAGTGAAAGGACAGCCATACAGCAGTTACCTTGTAACTGAAGAGGCTAGCTCCTAGAATTCACAGTGGTGAGATATAAAGAAGAGACGGTTAACATATTGTGGGATTCAGAGTCACTGTTCATATACAGAGACAGAGACTGTTAGAATAATGCTATTAAATATGTTGCACTTGACACTGAAGAGAGGGGGTTGGGACCAGCAGTTAGCATAATGGCTATGTCGCTGAACTCCCATGTAGCCGACTGCGGTTTGAGTTCTGGATCCAGTGGCTTAAACTCACGCCTGGCGTGTGTGCGTGCATGCCCAAGATCCCAAGAGGACAATGGAGGAGAAGGGATTGCAGCGCGGCCATCCCTCCAGGGGGCTGATTTCTCGCTTTCTGTCTCTCTTTTTGGTGAACGCATGCGCCCTATAGAAAAAAAAAAAAAAAAAAAAAAAGGGTTAAACAAGATAAATATTGGAAGCGACCAGCACATAGAGAATATAGAAAATTTAGAATTGCCTGAAAGTCCTAGGACCTGTGAAAAGATGTAACTTACCTAGTTACTAACTTCGCACTTTAAAAAAGAATTATTTATTTAATTTTATTGGTTATTATTTCTTTTTTAAAAAAATAATTATTTATTAATTTTATTTATTCATTCATTTATTTTAATTTGACCAGAGAGAGAGAGTGAGAAAGCAAGCCACCAGGTCCAGGACTTGAACCTGGATTGGCCATGTGGGAGTGTCCAGCACCTTAACCACTATGCCACCTGCTGGTCCCTTTATTGGTTGTTATTTCTTAAATTTGCTATCAGGCATGTACAGTCAACAGAGTGAGACAGAGAGAGAGAGAGAGAGAGGGAGGGAGGGAGGGAGGGAAAGTGAGAAAGCAAAGCCCCAGGCCCAGGACTTAAGCTATGTGAGACTCCAGTGCCTCAACCATCATGCCACCTGCAGGCACCGCCCCCCCCCCCAACTTTGCTTTCTTAAAATTCATAGATATCTGCAGTTCACAAATAATACTGGGTTAAATAATGTTGATAGAACCTAAAGGCCGGAAAATGGAAGATGAGTTTGTAAAAATACTGTCCCATTTGAATCTAGAAAAGTCATGCTTTGAGATCAAAAGAGTAATGACCAATACACCATTAATCCAAAACCAAAAATACGGTATGTAAGGATTTTTATTCATAAATTCAAAAGGTGAAAAAAACCCTCTCATCTGAAACACTTGCAACACAAAAAATGCTTTGAAAAGACTTACGGCTAATATAAGCTTGAAAACATCCTAAAAATAACCTTTTTTTTTTTTGTGATTGCTAAGTTTATTCAAAAGTCTTTGATAGGATACCCTAGTATTCGTATATCATAATAGGCTAGGGAGGCAGAGACTGCATTGTTTTCTTGGCAATGGTCATAATAACTCTGGAAGCTCTTTTCCTTCTCTTACCCCATTCGTCTCATCACTCATGGTGTTCTTTCTGTTTGATCTTTAGCCATTTTCTGTATGTGCTTTCTTCCTGCCCCTCTTATTTCAGTTCACATTGAAGCTCAACCTTCTAACTGATGTAAATTTTCTCTTATCTTCTACTTTCCAACTGCACATTGGTCTCAGAATCTTTTTTGGGGGAAATCTCTTTTATCATGAGATTATCCGCAGAAATATTAAATTACCCTTATCTACTGGATGTATACACATCAAAATCTATGGGCAGGATGTTCAAGAAAACTCCTTTTCCATGTAAGCTTCTCTTTCTATATCGGTTCAGCTTGGACAAGGTTGCTCCAAACTTAACTCCTATTCTTTATTCTGCCTGGAATTCTTTTAATCCTCCTTGTCTTCCTTCTCTTTCTTTCTTCTTTTCTATTTTTAATGAATTATTTATTTAATTGAATGTATTATTATTCTGTTTTGTTTTGTTTTTAGATTTGCTATGGCACATGTGCAAGAGAGAGAAAGTAAGTGAGAAAACAAGCTGCGAGGTATAGGAGTTGAACTACATTTGACCATGTGGGAGTCCAGTGCCTTAACCACCATGCCACCTGCTGACCCCTCCTTTCCTTTCTAATATTTATTCTCACTTCATTATCCAGATCAGGTCCCATTCACCTTCACTGAATATTAGTGATGCTTTTCTCCAAATTCTTAATGACAGAAATTCACAACTGGATCTTAATCCAAAGTGATGGCATGCATTAGGAACAGGTCTTTATTGTTGACCTACCCTCATTTTCTCTAGCTACCTAGACAACTCCTTAGGCCAGCAACTTACTTTGTGCTTCTTATAATTCCTTCTACCCAACAATATATCACTCAAAGTATGGATTTCTTTTATAACTGGTTTTCATCAAGTGATAGGCAAATATGTCTTTAGTGAGGTGATAAACATGAATATAATGGGGAAGGGGAAGAGGTGTGAATATTTTAATACCCTCTTTTTGAAATTTACATTCTAAAATGAATATAAAAATATAAAAGGATACCTACTTGAATCATTTTCCCAGTTTCACATGAAAATATCTAATTTTCTTCATAACACTAACTGCTATTGGAATGAACTTAAATTTTTGTCATTACTTTGTTTAAAATCTATTTATTCTCCCTAGATCAGGCTCCGTAAGACTTAACCTGTATTTTCTGTAGTGTCCTCAATGTCAGAATAGTACCTGGAACTTAATAAAAAAAATTTTTTTGAGAGGATTTTGCTATAGGGTGCATGTGCTTGCCAGGAGACAGAGAGAGACGAAAGTGAGAAATCACCCCCCAGGTGGGATGGCTATGCCCTAATCCCTTCTCCTCCTTTCTCCTCTCGGGATCTTGGGCATGCACACATACGCACCTGGCATGAGTGTGAGTCACCAGATCCGGGACTCAGACCGTGGTCGACTACATGGGAGTCTAGCGACATAACCATTACGCTAACTGCTGGTCCCCGGAACTTAATGAATGTTTAATATTAGTTAAATAAGTTAATGAATCATATTATGCTTAGGTAGACCCTAAGGTAGGGCTTAAGGATATTTCGTTACTGTTGTTTATTGGCGTTAAATTGAAGGACTGAAAAAACAGGGGAGAAAGATACTGAGCTAAATCAATTACAAAACAAAATTAACAAAATTATTAAACCTGTTACATTGTAGTATTCTTTTAAATTAAAACTTCCTGATTTGAGCTGCATCTAATATAGGAAATTTCTCTCTGAATCTGTGCGAGTTAACTCTGAGGTCACTGTACTTGTACTTAGAAATTATTAAGAGTAAAATAGACCTTAGGAACTTGAAAAACAGCACTTACTAAGAGCAACTAACTTTGAGCTTATTCTTCTCTTGAGATCTGGTCCCAAGTAATGTTTGAAAGTGACTCCTGTATAAATCAGAGACATTTTTCTTGCTAAGGAAATAGAAATAACTTACTGTATTGGCTGAATTTTTAAACAACCTTTCTGTTTATTTTCAGATGACCCTTGGAAGTAACAACTTGAGAAAAGCGTTTTTTTTTCTCTTTGCCTCCTACACTCACTCCCTATCTTTAGGCTGTTTTTCTTTTTTTCTTTATCCATTTTATCTTTTCTTTTCATAAGCACACATAGCTTATACATACATCAAAACAGAAGTTTAAAATGTAGCCTTAACTCATGTGCAGTAAAATTATTACAATTTCAGTTGTCCCCATTGTTCTTCTGTTTATGTTATTTTTTAAAAAAATATATACAATTTATGGTTCTTGCATTTAGAATACTTTTGCTCCACAGTTCTTTTTGGAAGCCATGACTAAGTTTGGAAGGACTTAGTAATTGGGCAGCTCAAGGCACGTAACAGGTGATTCGCGGTCTATTTATAGAGCACCATCTGTTGTCTCGAGGGACTTGACAGACTTACCAGCCAGGCCTATGGATTCCTTATAATTTTGAGTGGCTTTTCTTAAGAGCATAATTGAGGATGATTTTTGTGAGAGGCTAGCATCTGCAGAGGGTAAGAGTTGAGTTACTATTTATAAAAAGAGATCAGAATAAATCGTTGACCCCTGATGTGATACTCATTTCCTGTTGTGATGTTTATTGTGCTATATCATCCTCATTTTCATAGTTGGACATTTCTGTTTTCCTTTTTCTGGTAACATTGGGGGTAACAATGATCATTTCTACCACCCCAATAATACTAAATTGCAGTGAATTTATTGAGATCCTAATAGATAATAAGTCGTATTTTAACAAGCAGTTTTGATGTAAAATATACTGTCATTAGATCTACACAAGAACCTGAGACTTAGAGGTTAAACCGTCTTACATTGAACAACTTATGAGTGGCAGAACTAATATGTAAATTCAGGTGTCTCTGATGGATTATGAACTGGTTCCCCCCAAATTTCTTTTTACCTGCTATTTATCTCTAGACTTCTTTTTTCTTGTCAAATGGACCCTTTCTTATCTTATCAATTTTAATCTCTTTGTAGATCATTCCTAAACTGGTATCTATACTCCTCCTTTTTCTTCTGACCTTCAATTTCTATTTCTAAGTGCCTAACCAAGTCCTCTGCCTAGAATACTCTATTTTTCTACCAACATTCACTCCATATTCTTCTTAGTTAATAGTATGATCCTTTTTATTATGCACATTGGTAGCTTACTGTTCTTCTCCATGCTCTTTCCATTTCTGTCCCCAAACAGGAGATGCATAATGTTGATTTTTATCTGTGCCACAGCTTTTCTTCATTGTTCCGTGTCTGTGGTATCTCTCATATACCCGAAACTCTTTATCGTTTCATTACCATTTAGCGTGTTGCACTACTCCAACTTAGCCCTACCAACGTCTCGTGTGTTGTTGCTGAATAGTCGTTTTAAAACTCTGATAAAGATGCATTCCCTCCACATTACAGTTAGCATTCTGAAGCTACACTTGCCATCTTGGTATTCACTCTCCTCCACAACTGCTTGCCACCTAGTATTGGTTACATCCCATCACCGAAATCCCATCATAAATGACAAACTTCAGTCAAGCCAGATGACTTTTCATTTCTTGTTATTCCAATTCTTGGTTGATGGCTCTCAACTCATTACAATCCACTGCTGTCTACCCACCAGCCCATGTTCACCCATTAACTACCTTCGAAATGCCTCCCTTCCTTCATTCTATTCGGATAATTTTTCTAGTGGGACGTGCTCTTGTCCATGATCGAATGGAGTCTTTCTGAGTCAGCTTTCTTTTATGGTGTTATCAATGTTCACTAAACATTTGTTGAATTTAACCAGCTTGTCCGAATTCTAAACTCATTTTCTAAGCTGTAGATCATTTGGGGCCAGCAGGTCTTGTGGTATTTAAGGCACTGGACTCCCACATGGTTCTCTGTGGTTCGAGTTCTGGACCTGGAGGCTTAAGAGTTATACTAGATGTGTGTGTTTGCCTGCCCAAAATCTCAGGAGGAGAATGGAGAAGAGATTGTGGTGTGGCCATCCCCCTGGAGGGGTGATTTCTCATTTTTCCCTCTCACTGTCTCTGTCTGTCTCTGGTGGACACCTGCACCTTCTGGCAAAAAACTAAAAAAAAAAAAGTGCAGATAAGATAATTTTATTGGCAGAATGATGATGCAGTGGTGATGCAACCCTCTGAGGTAGGCCCACAGGGAAGGGTTCCAGATTCCTATCTGGAAACCTCCCACCTGGGGCGTGTATGCCCTGATCTGGGGGATTGGCTGAGCTGACATTCATAATATTCCTGTCTAAAAAAATAATATTTGTATGCAACCCAGTAAAAATTATGAATAGTAGTTTCAACTAAATGAATATTTTGGATTTCAGGAAATAGTATTTTTCATCAAAACTATTAAGTATTACTTATGAGGTATTAGCCAGTTAAACGAGGCGTATTAATTATTTTGAGAGTGAGGAAATGTTTAATACACCCAGTGTGTAGATCGTACTGGGTGTCTGCAAGGTGAATGTGATCTGCTCCCTGTGCTTACAGTAGAACAACAGCTATCAACAATAACACTTCGATGATAGCTGCATTGTTAGTTAAAATACAGTATTTGGAGAGATCAGAAAATGGCGTAATGTTAACATCCCTGGACTCCTATATAATCGACCGCGGTTTGAGTCTTGGCTCTTGAAACTCACTCTGGGTGCATGTGCATGCATGCCCCAAATCTGAGAGGTAAATGAAAGAGAAGGGCCTGCAGCATTGCCATCCCCCTGCCCCTGGGGCAAGGACTTCTTGGTCTCTGTCTCTGTCTCTCTCTGGCAAGTGCACACTCCCTATATAAAAATCTCTCTTAAAAAAAAAAAAAAACAGAACAAAACAAAAACAGTATTTGGGAACTCTTGGGTCGCTGGGAATGTCTTGCTGCATTTTTACATAGAAAAATATGTCATGACTTTTCTGACAACTTAATAGATAAGGCAGTTAGTTATTTGTTATGGGGCAGTTCTATCTGAGTTGAACTTTAAAGTATTAATTTGAATATAAGACAGCTATGAGGGGACCAGCAGTTAGCGTAATGGCTATGTCGCTGGACTCCCACATAGTTCACCGCGGTTCATGTCCCAAACCCGGTAGCTTAAAACTCACACCAGGCGCTTCTGTGTGTGTGCCCAAGATCCCCAGAGGAGAATGGAGGAGAAGGGATTGCGGCCTGTCCATCCCCCCTGGGGGGTGATTTCTCACTTTCTGTCTCTCTGTCTGCCTCTGTCTGTCTGGCGAGCGCACGCACCCTATAGCAAAAACCTCTAAAAAAATTTTTTTTTTTTTTAAAAAGACAGGTATGACAAATAAGGGGGCACTGTTTGAAAAGTTTTAGAAGAGTGACTATTTATGTTAAGCCAGAGGAAGAGTAAGTAGAGCTGGTGTGATTACAGTCTCAGATACCTGGGAAAAAATAACTAGAGGACAGGCTTAAAAATAGGCTGGAATAGATAAAAGGGAGCCATTGTTATTGTTTCAAGAAGAGAGATGATGGGATCGCAAGTGATGCTCTGTAAGTGCTAGATTAGAGGGAATGGTAAACTGGTTGGGGAGATCAGTTTGGAACCACGTCCAGAAATCCAGGAGAGCGGAGACCATTATGCTTGCCAGGGAAGGGGCGGGAAATAAGAACAGGCGGCAGTAGGAGAAGCAGGAGAAAAGTGTACTTGATTGGACAGGGATTAAAGGTGACTTAGATACTTATCTTGAACAACTAGGCAGATGATAGTGTTAGCAATTTAAAACAATGTACAAAGGTTGGGAGAGGGAGCAGGCATAATGAGTTTATCTTAATGCCTATTAAATACCTAGTCTGAACCTGGGTTCTTTGAATTTAAGACATTATTATACATCTTAATAATTTATGCTTGAAAAACTCCTAGAGTAACCATATATTTTGTATTATAGTTTTCCCTTCCCAAGCATGGAAGGTTTTTCATAGCTGGAAAAAGAGAGGAAATGTAAAACATTCTTGTTCAAGGCACTTACTGCCATGGGGCATTTTTCAATTTGAATTAATTTTTGTCCTAAATAATGTTTAATATGATGTATTTTGGAAACATAGAACAGACTGTATAGCATTTTAAACAGACGTTAAAAGACTTGGATACAAAAGCATTTTGTTCTAAATGTAGTGTGTGTAGTGCTTTCTGACCCTTTCTTCCCAAATTCAGTCAGTTTTAAATCAATGCAGTTATCTCATTTTCTCAACTGAAGGCCATTTAGTTTTTATTTTATGCAACATAGTCTGTTTACCAGCAACTGAATTATTGGGTAGTTGGAAAAGTCAGGATGGATTTTTTTTCTATTTTCCCATGTAAAAATACATCCTGACTTTTACAACAACCCAATAATTTTCCAAATCCTGTTCCACTTAGACAGCTCTGTTCGTTGAAATACTGTTTTTAACTGTTAAATGAGACTTACAAGAACTTGTATTCTAAAGAATATTTCAGTACTTGGTTTTAATCTTAAAATTGAAATACACTATTTTATCATTTTATTAATAATTAAATAATAACATTACGTGTGTAGTTCTCTTGGGTTGTTCTTACCTAAGGAAAGCCTTTAAAGTGTTCAGATAAAGTTAGGACATAACATAGCCTGCATTAACTCAGTTTTTTCCGTATTTCTTTAAAATCGAAGGGGCTGTAACTGAGTGCATGCTAATCACACGCACTCGTCTCATGCTCTGGATTCTCGCGTGGGGACAACACACAGCTGTAACATTTTCGCGCTCTCTATGTGCTCTATTTCTCATTGATAAATCGCATAGCAATTTTTCCAAGAATAAACAGGATGGAGATAAACCACAGCTAACTTCAAGTTTCAAAACCTTTTCATTGTTATTCAACAAGAGTGATGGATGAGTACAAGGACAAATTCCAATATAAATTATGTGAGATTTATCTCAGCTCATTTCTTCACGAACACTGGTTTTAGATGGTTTCATTTTCAGTGGGTGTCATTTTAAGTACATCCCAAAGTCTATTTGATTCTGATGCCTGAATCAGTACATGCATCAGATAAAAAGCAATGACAGGAATTTAGTTTTATTTTGTAGTACAGGCAAAGGGACTACTGTCGGGTCGTTATAAAAGTCATGACGGCAGGTGGTGTGGTGGTTAAGGACACTGGACTCCCACATGGCCGACCACAGTTTGAGTCCTGGACCTGGTGGCTTGCTTTCTCACTCTCTCTCTCTCTCTCACTCTGTCTCTCCCTGGTCAAATTAATATAAATAAAGTTAAATTAAAAAAAATTCAAAAAAAAAAAACAAGTCATGACGTATTTCTTTAAGTTTTTCTATGGAAGAATGCATCATGACTTTTCTGACCAGCCAATATATTTGCTGGAATTAAAGCAAAACAAAAATCACTCCGTGTTCACAGTGTCCAGATTGCTCTCTGCATTTGCTGTCATAGCATTTAGGGATGTAGTGTCATTCCAGGTATGTTCGCGCTGTTTCTTACTTGGTGTATTTATTAGCTTAATGTGATTAATTCCTTTACAGGAGCAGCTTTTAGGAATATTGGAGCTTTGTCTGTGTTCACAGACCTGTGGTGCTGTTTATCTAGCCTGTCAGATATGGAATCCCAAGCTTGGCTCCTTGTCAAACGTTTGGATTTGACTGAGAACAATCCACCTCCTCCACCTTGTTACCCCTGCCAACAAGCACTGCCAGCACCAGACTCCAGCTTTTGTCTTGATTTCTGCAGCTGACTTCTAATTGTCCTCACTTTGCCTTGACTTTCTTTTTGTTATTTATTTATTTGGAGAGGTTTTTGCTATAAGGTGCGTGCACTCACCAGAGAGACAGAGAGAGACAGAGAGATAGAAAGCAAGAAATCACCCCCCAAGGGGGATGGCCATGCCGCAATCCCATCTCCTCCATTCTTCTCTCTGGATCTTGGGCACGCACACAAACACATCCAATGTGAGTTTTAAGCCACCGGGTCTAGGACTTAAACCATGGTAGACTATATGGGAGTTTAGCGACATAGCCATTATGCTAACTGTTGGTCCTTCTTTTTGTTCTTAAACTAGGCTCTCACTTCTGAATTAAACCTTGACCTGGGATCAGCTGTTGGTGTAATGGTTATGTCATAGGATTCCCATGTAGTCGACTGTAGTTTGTGTCCTGGACCTGGTGGCTTAAACTCACACCAGATGCGTGTGCATACGTGCCCAAGATCCCGAGAGAATGGAGCAGGAGAAGGGATTGCAGCATGGCCATCCCCCCCTGGGGGTGATTTCTCGCTTTCTGTCTCTCTGTCTCTCTCTCTTTCTGGTGAGTGCACATGCCCTATTGCAAGAACCTCTTGGGGAAAAAAAATAAAAATAAAAACATTGACCTGACTACCTCAGTACCTTCTCAAACTGGCAACTTTTTGTGATCCCAAATCACTTCGTGGTCAAATGAGGTAATTTTCCATCCACTTTTTTTCTCTTTGATTTTCTTCCATATTCCCTCCTACTTATCCCCTCATTATGTCCTCTTTCTCCGTTTTGTCTGTTTTATTTTTTTAAAGTATTCATGTTTTTAAAATGGTTTAACAACTGGTGTGAAATTTTTTCTTTCTTCAAATAAAACACCTAAAACTTGTTTGGGAAAATGGGCCTCAGTTATAATATTTGAATACTATGACGTAGAAAGAAAAGGAAGCAGGGCCTGTGGTCAGAAAGCTAATGCCAGGGCACCACTCAGACTTTTAGTGACACAGAAAGGGTTTTCCTAAAAGTCTACACCTTCATAATACCAAGCAATAATCCTGTGGGGCTCTACAGAGTGTAACTTACCACTTGAAAGAGGAGTAACAGCTTTAGATTTTGTCTATTTTAATAAAGGTTCTCACTGACACATTAGTACTTCCATATGCTTGAACATCAAGAAGATGGGGACAGACTGCAAGCAGCACAGTGGAAAGATTTTCTGAGTGTTCTGGGTGACAGCCAATGCCAAGAGAAATTTGACACCCCATAAAGTAACCTGGGCCTCTGTGCTTTGGACCTATCCGCCAAGGGGTCTCCTAAGTTGTATTTCTAATTATAAATCAAAAGCTTTTATCGTCTGTTAAAGGAATGTCCTAAGTTGGTGAACAGGTGGAGAAAGCAGATTTTGGAATGGGCCAAGGAAAGGGGAGAAGTCAAAGCTTCTTCTGAAATTGACCCAACCAGCAGCTGCCTGCACCACCCAAATAGAACCTAGCCCTTAATGGATACTAAACACAGACTTGGGACTTAATAGGCAGGAACTAATTCTCGGTATTTGGAAAAAGCACTCTAGAATAGTAAGAATTTTGTCAAAATTTGTTTCTATCTTTTTTTTTTTTCAGAGAATTTTGCTATAGGGCTTGTGCACCAAAGGGATATGAAGAGAGAGAAAGTGAAAAATCATACACACACATACACCCAAGGGGGCTAGCCATGCTGCAATCCCTTCTCCATTCTCCTCTTGGGATTTTGGGCACGCATGCACACACATCTGGAATAAGTTTTAAGCCACCGGGTCTAGGACTTAAACCATGGTAGACTATATGGGAGTTTAGCGACATAGCCATTATGCTAACTGTTGGTCCTTCTTTTTGTTCTTAAACTAGGCTCTCACTTCTGAATTAAACCTTGACCTGGGATCAGCTGTTGGTGTAATGGTTATGTCATAGGATTCCCATGTAGTCGACTGTAGTTTGTGTCCTGGACCTGGTGGCTTAAACTCACACCAGATGCGTGTGCATACGTGCCCAAGATCCCGAGAGAATGGAGCAGGAGAAGGGATTGCAGCATGGCCATCCCCCCCTGGGGGTGATTTCTCGCTTTCTGTCTCTCTGTCTCTCTCTCTTTCTGGTGAGTGCACATGCCCTATTGCAAGAACCTCTTGGGGAAAAAAAATAAAAATAAAAACATTGACCTGACTACCTCAGTACCTTCTCAAACTGGCAACTTTTTGTGATCCCAAATCACTTCGTGGTCAAATGAGGTAATTTTCCATCCACTTTTTTTCTCTTTGATTTTCTTCCATATTCCCTCCTACTTATCCCCTCATTATGTCCTCTTTCTCCGTTTTATTTTTTTATTTTTTTGGGGGGGTGGGTGGGTGAGTGGGGTGGGGGTGCCAAAATGTTTGGGATTATTTACTGTTGGGCAGTGCTTTTGTCATTGAAAACACCATCTTAATTAAATATAATAAGCTGTGTAATTAGTGTCATCCCTTAAGAATGTTTATACTACAGAAACGGAGGATAATATTTATTGAAACCTTTCTGTATTCTAAGACTACTTCAGATACTCTATATACATTCTATTATATAATTTTAAAACAAATCTCCTGAGACTCGCTTTTCTATTATAAGTTACAGATAAGGAAACTGTTAACCAGAGTTGAATAATAGAGCTGCAAAGAATTGTAAAGTATCAGAGCTAGGATTTGATCTCACGACTGCCTGCTCTAAAAGTCAATAATCCTCCAGTTTTATCAGTCTGAGGACTGGCCCAACTATTTGGGAATGTAAATCAAGTGAATGATCCATTTATGAACCAGTACCTCAAGTTAATTCATGGAGTTAAACAACATACACAATAGAGAAAAAAGAGAAAGCTGGGTTTGTATTTAGTTTGTGTTCCAAAGAGGAAAGAAAAAAAAGATTTAGAAGAGATTTCATAGGCTGTGAGAGAAGGAGTGTAGACTTGGACAGAGATACATGGGTAATGTTAACCTGGAAATGGAGCAGGTTATATTGGGTTGTCAAAAAAAAATGTGACATATTTTTTTCTGTTTTTCCGTTCACAAATGCCATGACTTTTCCAACAACCCAGTGTTAAGGAGGCAGTTGCCATTGTGGTTAAATAAGTGTGGTCACCATATTTGTATGTGACACTCACCCCCCCTACTTTATTATAAACCCTTTGGACCTAAATTCTGGCATTACTTTTTCAGAGACACACTGAACCCTCAGTCTTGTTCACATTTTTTTTGCCATAAATGCTTTTAAACTAAGTATAAGATTTCTGTCCTGAAAATGTGTGTGGATTGCTCCCCCCCATTCACTTACATATGTGATAAAGTCATAAATCTGTGTTGTTCAAAAGTATAATCAGGAGCAGTTATGTTTTCTCCCCTCATTGCCATTTAAGACCTATTTGTTCCACATTTGGCCTTCATTTTACTTCTAGCTACAATATTCTTGGTTCCAGGCCAGTGAATTTGATGAGCACATTCAGTCCTATATGATGATATTAATGAATTAATGTCTCATTTTTACAGTGTCTTTTTTTTTTTTTTTTAATAATCTATGGGGGACCAGGCTCTCGGTGGAGATGACATTTGTAAGAGATGAAGGAAACTCTGTATTCTTCACATTATACCCTCTGCTGCAGCTACATAGGGGCTAGAAGGCTGATGCTGGCTCACAGTCTCTCTGGTTCTATGCTACCTTATTGCACAGTTGTTTTATTTGTTTTTTTGTTTGTTTGTTTGTTTGTTTGCTTTAAATAGAGATTTTTGCTATGGGGTGCGTGTGCTTACCAGAGAGACAGAAAGCGAGAAATCACCCCCCAGGGGGGATGGTCACGCCGCAATCCCTTCTCCTCCATTCTCCTCTCAGGATTTTAGGTATGTATGCACACACACCCAGCATGAGTTTCAAGCCACCAGGTCTGGGACCAAGACTGTGGTCAACTATATAGGAGCCCAACACTTAACCACTTCACCACCTTCTGGCCCCTATTGTACAGTTTTAATTGAATAAATGAGATACTTTGTTAATTGATCATCTTCATCTAAGCAAGGCACTAGGTCCAGCACAGTAGTGTTGGGATGTATATTGTGGAAAAGGCGAGACAGTTGTGCTGGGTATTCACAACTACACAGAAATCAGTACCAAACATATTAGATGTGCAAAACACGTTTATTTCCCTTTCCTAAGTTTACTTATTTATTCCATGAGTAAGAGAGACAGAGAGATAGCATTCCCCATAGGCCTTGTGCCCCATTGACCCCCAGCTTCAACCAGCCAAGGTCATGGGCACCTGTGTGCTTTGCACACTCAGGGGAGGTCTCTGGAGAGGAAAATGGTGACACTCCCATGTGAATCTGCCTTGTGGAGTTTTATACTTTACCAGTGCATACAGTCTGGCCCCCAAAAATGTAGGATTTTGAAACTTTAGCTATTTCAGTTGTGCTTTCTACTTATTCACAGAGGAGAAGGGGTTAGAGAACAATCAAAGGTAGGTGTACAGTTAGGGTAGTGGTCAGCTGGGGCAGCTTCCCTGGGCTTCCTAAGGAATTATCCTGACATTGTCTGCTTATGCATATCCCTGCTCAAACACTGAACAGTAGTATTTTGGGGAATAAGATAGAATTTGCTCAGTTAACTTGGATCCTAGAGGAATCTTTCCCAGTTCCCTTCAGTTTGTAGGTGACTGGATCCTTGGTTCCAGTTACTTCGTGGACTCACAATAATGCTTGTTCCCTGATTGTCTCATAAACACCAGGGTATTGTTCTTGCCACCAAATCTTACTTTTTTGCAATTCTTGCATTATGTATATCATTACCTGGTTAATTTTTGTTTTCTTTTTTTTTGGAGAGGTTTTTGCTATAGGGCATGTGCGCTCGCCAGAGAGACAGAAAGCGTGAAATCCCTCCCCCCCCCCCAGGGGGGATGACTACACCACAATCCCTTTTCCTCCATTCTCCTCTTGGGATCTTGGGCAATCACGCACACGCGCTCGGTGTGAGTTTTAAGCCACTGGGTCTGGGACGTGAACCGCGGTCGACTACGTGGGAGTCCAGCGACATAGCTATTATGCTAACTGCTGGTCCCTACCTGGTTAATTTTTAAAAAAATAATTATTTGTTTAATTTTCTTTATTATTATTATTTTTTTATTTGACTAGAGACAGACAGAGGAAAAGCGAGAAAGCAAGCATCCAGGTCCAGGATTCAAACTGCAGTCAACCATGTGGGAGTTCAGCACCTTAACCACTATTATCTCCCAGCACCCATTACTTGGTCTTTTAGTGTAGACCTGTCTTGGAGGCACTGTTTCTACCCATTGTGTTTAATACTCCAGTGTTGGTTTTCTCCTCTCTCCGTGAGGGCTCTGGGGCTTCTGGTCACCCTACATAAGAGCTAATTGTCAACCAGAGTTTTTAATACTTTGTCTCTCGGTAATCCCTGAATTCTTAGAACAAATGTTTTAGATTAGGCTTCTTGGGCTGTGGAGATAGGATTGACAGCTGACACATTATTAAAATGTGATATTTATGTGTGGGGTTTCTTTTCATAACTTTGTTTTGTGATATTGGAAGGAAATCTGGGCCCTGACCGAGGCAAATGTGTGCAGTGCTGCTCAGAAAAAAGAGAGATGGAGAAAAGATAGATGCGAACACTGAAAGGCAGGAAAGATTTATATAAAAGCACAGGCAATCTTGTTTTTGTTAAATCCCCAGAATCTGGCTCAGTGGCATACACAGAGCAATAATACATATTGGCTAATAGTGTGCTGATAAAATCTTCCTCTGCTTTCCCTCTCTGTTATAAAACTCAGGTAAGTATTTATTTAACTTCTTGTAGGCCTAGGCTAGGGCAAAGAATATATTTGCTAGAAACACATTTGCTGTTTTAAAGTTGAGAAAATTGCAAGGAAAGAGAAGTGGACATGGGGAGAGTATTAATTCTAAGGTATCCAGTTGTTCAGAATGAACCTGTCATGGGTTGAATACTAGTCTATTCCTTAGAGTCCTCCGGATGACTTTCGGCCAGGTTACCTTACCTATCTGTGCCCAAGTTTGCATGTTTATTTGTGGAATGAGGATTATAAAAGTGCCTACTTTATAGAACTTTTGTGAAATTTAAATGAAAAAATATATATGAAGGACATAGAATATTGGGACCAGCAGATGGTGTAATGGCTACGTTGCTGGACTCCCATGTAGTCGATTACAGTTCGAGTCCCGGACCCAGGGGGTTAAACTCATGCCTGGTGCATGTGCGTGTGTGCCCAAGGTCCCAAGAGGAAAGTGGAGGAGAAGGGATTGAGGCATGGCCATCTCCCCTGGGGGAGTGACTTGTCACTTTCTATCTTTCTCTTTCTGGCAAGTGCACGCACCCTATAGCAAAAACCTCTCCAAAAACAAACAAACAAACAAAAACAAAAACAAAAAATATAGCATTTTCCTTATTTGATCAGTGCGACCTTTTGTTTCCTTTATAAAAAATAGATGTCTTTGCTATAGGGCACATGTGCTCCTCAGAGAGATAGAAAGTGAGAAATCACCCCCTAGTGGGGGTGGCCATGCCCAAATCTCTTCTTCTCCATTCTGCTTTTGGGCACACACATGTGCCTGCCATGAGTTTCATGATGCTGGGTCCAGAACTAGAACCATGGTTGGCCATGTGGGTGTCCAGCACCTTAACCACTATACCATCTGCTGGTCCCAGTGCTACTCTTCATACTGTGGGCTTCAACTAATTAAGCTGACATTTCAGCTTTTCAGTATATCATGAACAGCTTTAAGAGGCAAAAATGGCAGTGCAAAGTGTGTATAAGGAACTTGAAGGTGGGAACACACTCTGGTCCCCTAACCTAGTGATTAAGAGAGCCAGATTTCACATGGATGACAGCAGTTTGAATCTCAGCTCCAGCAGCTTGAAAAACATGCCGGGTGCATGTGTGCCCCAAATCCTGGTAGCATGGACAGTTCAAGAGGTGATTGCCCCATGTTGGTGGTCGGGGATGGTGGTTTCTCTCTCTGGTGAGTGCACCTGCCCTCTGGCAATTAAAAGTAAAGAAATTGGTGGGACTGGCAGGTGGTGTGGTGGTTGAGGCTCTGGACTTCCACAGGGCTGATCATGGTTCAAGTCTTGGAAATGGTGGCTTGCTTTCTCCCTTTTTCTCTTTCTCTTGTCAAATTAAAAGAATAACACAAATAATAAATAAAATGAAATAATTCTTAAAATGAATTTCAAAAGGTAAAGAAGTTGACTAGACACCTTTTTTTGTCAACTGCTGAAAGTAGTTGAAGTTTATGGGTTAATTGATCACATAATAAATTAAAGTGTCACTTGACTTAGTTTTTTAATTAGAACTAGTTCCCTAGCTCATCTTGATAACTCTTCGTAAAATCATTTTTAGAATTTGGAGTGATTTTGTATGAATATATAAAAACCAGATCATTATGCACATTTAGGAAGAAAACAGTACACTGTTTTTCTAGTCTTTGGGGGTCTTTTGGCCACAGGTATTTATAATCTGTAGAGTGTATAGTTTACTAAGAATAATGAAGTACAGATTGATACATTACTTCTGTATTTCCTACAATGAAAGGAAAAGATTGGAAAACCAATAGGAAAATATTATTTTTGAGATTTTTCCCCCTGTCTTTCTCTCTGCTGGTAGATGTTATATTTGATTTTTCTCATAGCAATGCAATTTGAGAGTCCATAAACAATATTCACATGACATTTTTGTTTTCTTTTTTCCTTTTGGAGGGATTTTTTCTTTTTTTTCTATATGGTACGTGCACTTGTCAGAAAGAGAAAGCGAGAAATCACCCCGCAGAGGTGATGACCACCCTGCAATCCCTTCTCCTCCATTCTCCTCTTGGGATCTTGGGCATGCACACACACGTACCTGGTGTGAGTTTAAGCTGCCAGTTCTGGGACTCGAACCACGTTCGACTACCTGGGAACCCAGCGACATAGCCATCACGCTAAGTGCTGATCCCTTGTATGACATTTTTAACAGTCTTTCCATGTGCATTGCTGCCTAACAGAATTGTTACATACAGATGTGCCGTTGGTTTACTGTCTAAGTCAGGGAGCCAAATGAAGTCAGAAAGCCAGATTTTGCTTTCACTTCCGAAGTCATGTGTTCTTCTGGTATGGGCAGGGTCTGCCTGTAGGAGCATCTTTTTCACATGAATTTACAGAGTTATCTCTATTTTTGGAGATGTTTTTGCTGTAGGGTGTGTGTGCTTGCCGGAAAGACAGAGAGAAAGTGAGAAATCACCTCCCAGGGGGATGGGCACACTGCAATCCCTTCTCCTCCATTGTCCTCTTGGGCACACACGCACACATGCCTGGCATGAGTTTAAGCCACCTGGTCTAAGACTCGAACCATGGCTGACTACAAGGGTGTCCAGCAATGTAGCCATTACACTGTCTGCTGGTCCCAGAATTTGCAGAGTTATCTTATGAGTTAGCAGCATTCCTGAGTATTTAGGACATCCGTCTAATGAATAGGTGACAGTAAGCATCGTATAACTAAATGCTCTATACTAACATGTTTTCTGGAGTTCTCCAAGTAGCAGTTATAATTAAACCACAGAGATACTTCTACAAAGGAATACAGCACACCTTTAAGCTAATCTTTATAACCATCAGGAAAAACTCTTCTTAGACATAAGATTATTCTGCATTTATTAACCTAAACAAACAAAGATGGACTATGCAGGTTTTATTTTGTTCGGTTAAAGTTGCTTCAGAGTGTATACGCTCCAGGGAGGGAGAGAACAGAGAGGCAGAAAGAAATCACCCCCAGGGAGGATAGCCACACCACATTTCCTTCTCCGCTCTCTGTACGAGATTTTGGGCACACACGCACATGGGCCTGGTGTGTTTCTAAAGCCACTGGGTCCAGGACTTGAACCATGACTGATGCCATGTGGGATCCAGCTTCCTTAACCACCACCACTGGCTGGCCCAGATTGTACAATTTTTAGTCATGACTGGGATTCAGTATTGTAATGTCCATATAGAGTCAAAGGTGAAGATCAACTTAATTTTCTTTATTGCTTTATATTGAGCAGATATTCAAACAAATACTCAGTGTCCTGAAAGAGTATTAGAATAGTCAGATTAGAAGGGTTGACTAGTTTTTCAGATTAATGTGACAAACTAGAAATCATTCTTGTGTGTGTCTTTATATACTAAGGAAGCAAAGGGAAATTAATTATGTGCAAAAAATATGTAGGAGTATTTTTAAGTGCAAATTTTCCAGAAGAGCCATGAATCCTGTAGCTTATTAAACCATAGTGTAGGGTATTCCGAGATGGCCAGCCTTTTCATGAACCATCACTGGGTTAAAATTCTGCCCAGCTTGGTGCCTGTGTGTGTCCTTTGTACTTTGCTGTCCCAATGATAAAAAGAAGGTGATAATTGTCATTATCAAAAATATTTATGTGTGGATTTAATATCATAATGTATGCTAAGAAACAAAAACCATGTTGGCTACAATGGAAGCACTAAAAAAAAAGAGCTACTATTCTTATTATAATTAATATTTCTAGTGAGAAATCACTCCCCACCCTTCCCAGAGAGAATGACCATGCTGCAATCCCTTCTTTATTCTCCTCTCGGGATTTTGGTCTTGAATGCTCACAGCTGCTGAGTCTAGGACTTGACCTGGTAAACCATGTGGGAGTCCAGGGCCTTAACCACTATGCCACCTGCTGGCCCCATAAAACTATTGTTTATAATGACCTCCCTCATAAACTATTTACTTAGTCTTTCATCTGTAAATTCAAATGAGTGTGTATTTTCTTTTTTTATTTAAAGAGAGCTTTTTCCTATAGGGCGTGTGTGCTCATTGGAGAGACAGGGAAAGAAAGCAAGAAACAAATTAGTGCTTATTTTCATATTTTATAATTCTCCATAGTAACATGATTGAATACACATTTTTTTTCACTCTGATACAATATATATCAATACAATGATACTTTTGCCGCATTTGGATAAAGTCAGACAAATAAGAGCTCCAAAAATTCATTCTTTAGCAACAAAAGCATCACATTATCTTTACCATCACCATAATCAATTACGAATTTATCATAGCATGCAGTCTCCTAGTACAGGACTATTTTTGGCTGGAAATTTTTAAGGATTTTTCTAAAGCTATATTGAAATTAATATAATAGCATTCTGTTATTGTTTTTTGAAGTCCAGAGGTTAATGAAATAATTCAGGGAAGTTAAAAAACAATTTCCTAAAATTATGTTACAGCCTATTGAAAACCTAAATGTTTATTGTATTAAGAGCAGTCTTTGACTTAGCAATTGCATATCCCATTGCTCCTGGGAAAGTCTCTAAGCACAAACTAGTCTAACCAGGCCCAGCAAACTGAGCGTTGATGAGCCATAAACACCAAAACTCAAAATATGTCCGTTGTTATTATTTTACATTAGTAGAATATCTCACTGTAGTTGCTCATGGACATAATGTCTAGAAAACCAGTATTATATCTTCTTCCTTGAGAAGGTTTGTGTGTTCTAATACACTTGTTAGAGTGCTGGAGAAACTCAGGTTGCTGTTGATTAATAGTAAATGTATGGGGCATGGTAACTAGGGTGCTGGACTCCCACAGAGCCAGTCACGGTTTGTGTCCCACATCCCTGATGGCTGGCTTCCTCATCCCCCCGCCCCTCTCTGGTGAGTGCACGTGACCCATAGCAAATTAAAAAAAATAATAGCAACTAAATAATTTTTAAGAAGAGTCAACATATTCAGTGAAGGTGCTGAGTATGAGCACGTTGTCTTTGTTTTCCGGAGTACTTGTTTGGTCAGCTAAAAATGATGTAACAAAAAAAAATTTACCTGAGGAAATTATTTGTTATGTTCCATTGATTATAATGGGCTATATGAATACATTTTGAGAAATTAAACTCAATTTAGAGATTGTTACATGTAAGAGAGTACTTTCGGTAGTCTGGATGGTCATCTAAGGTGTGTGATGAAGGACAAGTTGTACCGCTTTATTGGGTGGAATTATTTGAATAAATTGATAAACTCAATTGGAGGTTTTCAAACTATGTCTTCATAGTCATACAATCCTGCCTTTACTTTTTGTCATTCAAATAGTCTGTCACCAAAAAAAATAATTATTGAATTAAAATATCTCTAAACTCTTCCCTTTGTGTTTATATTCTAAGTGCTCTATATTACATTGTTCCTTAATAATTCCTTAATGATTTTTTCAGTTTGTTACTTAGAAAGTAAATCTCTGCTTATAACATATTTCCAAAAAATATCTCCTAATAACTTGCTGTAGTAGTCATTGCTTTTGATCTTGGGCTTGTGTGTTTTATTTGCTTTTCTTTTTTCAAAGCTAGATGTACTTTGAGAGTTTCACATATTATATTACATGGTGTATTTTTTTTATCCTTTTTTACATTAAATTCTTTTTGTCTTTTTATTGAAATGATTTTAGTTATGCAACATAGTTACTCTTGCATTTTTTCTAGCCTGACAATCTCTGCTTGTTATTTATTCATTTAACATTTAGTAGCATTATTGACAGTTCTGATTTAAGATTAACCTTTGGGCCAGCCACTCGCATGGTGGTTAAGGAGGCTAGATCTCACTAAGGAAGATGTACGAACAGTCAAAAAGCATATGAAAAAATGCTCAACTTCCCTCATTGTAAGGGAGGTGCAGATCAAAACCACAATGAGATACCACCTAACCCCAGTCAGAATGGCAAAGATTAGGGGGAAAAAAAAGTAACCATAAGTGCTAGAGAGGATCTGGTGAAAGGGGAACACTCCTACACTGTTGGTGGGAATGTAAATTGGTCCAGCCACTGTGGAGAACAATACAGAGGTTTCTCAAAGACCTTCAAATAGAACTACCATATGATCCAGCAATTCTACCCAAAGGACAGGAGAGCACTCAGTCAGGAAAGTGCTTGCACATCTATATTCACTGCAGCCTCATTCACAATTATTAAGAAATGGTACCAACCCAAATGTCCACAAACGAATGGATTGAAAAAGTGTGCCACTATATACTCCATGGAATACTATTCAGCCATAAAAAACAACAAGGCCCTGGGATTTGATAGAAAGTGGACTGATATAGAAGATTTGTTGTTGAGTGAAGCAAGTCAGGCTATGAAAGAGACATTGTATGTCTCCACTTAACATATTTCGACCATCTGTACTCTGGTAGAGACTGAAATACTGGAGAACATAAAAGCCTAAAAAATTGTAATGGACACTAGAGACGAAGTAGGAAGAAAGTGAGGGAGGGGAAGAGCTTAGGAAATTTGGGGGGAAAATGGAAAGGTAAGACACTTGTGGGACACAGATAAGGTCTGTTATCTGTTGACAAGGATGTGTATGGTGGTCTCAACTGGGCTGGACTGAGGTGTATATCATGCTGGGTAAAGTCTCTGCACGATCTAAATGATGTATAGCAATTTAATGTATAAATAATAATAAAAAATAAATAAAAATAGGAGGCTAGATCCTAAATGACTGACTACATGTTTGAGTCTCAGACCAAGCAGCTTGGAAAGCTCGCTGTCATATATGTGTGTGTGTATGTCTGTCTGTCTGTCTTTCTCCATCCATCTGTCCAAAATTCCAAAAGGAAGGATAAATGGAAGAGAAGAGATTGTGGTATGGCCGTCCCCCTGGGACTAGAGGATACTGTCTCACTTTTTTCTCTCTTTCTCTGTCCTTCTCCAAATAGCACACATCCTCTGTAGCAAGTTAAAAAACAAACAAGAGAGTAGTGATTTCTTTCTATCTTCCTGTCTACCTTATGTTCTCTCAGTTTGTTTTAAACACAGTTGTTTTATTATCATATGCATATAATTAGAAACCCCTGTTTGACACAGTCTGATGAACAAATAAAAATTTTAAAAACGTTTTGAAATTTTGCTGTAAATATTTCCATACACAATAGCTTTACTCATTTAAAACATCTATGTGAATAACCCTTAGATATATTTGAAAACCACATGAATAATATTATAAAATTTTTGAGAAGATCCCTGGGACAAAACTTTATCATATTGAGAAAGAGACTATGCTTTTAGGAAAGAGATTTTTTTTTTTTTTTGGAGAGAGATTTTTGCTATAGTAGGAGTATGTTCACCAGAGAGATAGAAAGTGAGGTATCATTACCCCCAAGGGGGGTGGCCATGCCACAGTTCCTTCTCCAGTCTCCTCTCAGGATTTTGGGAACACACACACACCCCACTGGCATGAGTTTCAAGCCTCCTGGTCCAGGACTCCACATGGCAGTTGGCTATGTGAGAGTCTAGTGACAAAACCATTACTCTATCTGCTAGTCTCAAAGAAAGAGAGTATTAAAAAACGATGTTGACGTATAAATACTTATGGGTCTACAGACTTACAATAGTATTAGATTATTCTAAATTTAGTTGAGAAATGTGAATAGATGGAAAATGTTCGTGAACACTCACTGAGCACTTACTGTTTGCTGATCATTACATTCGTTATCTAATTTTCTTAGCAAATTTGTCGTTGATAGGTGTGTTCACTAGAGAGAGAAAACCCCCTGGTAGTGTGTGTGTGTGTGTGTGTGTGTGTGTGTGTGTGTGTGTGTGTGTTGGGGGGGATGGTTAACCACTTGGCAGTTCCTTCTTCATTTTCCTCTCAGGATTTTAGGAATTCATGCACATACTCCCATCTTGTTTTTCAAGTTACTGCATTCAGGACTTGAACTGCGTAGTCAGTCAGGTGAGATCCCGTTGCCTTAACCACTATGCTCTATTGTCTAACTTAATAATTCCTAAAAGCTGTTTTTTTTAAATTTTTAATAATTTCTTATTTACATTACATTTTTGCACATCTTTGGGTACAACATTTTTTTCAAAGCATGCATGATGTGTATTATAATCAAATAAAGGATGTTATCAAATTCATTGTTTTCATCCAAGAACATTATATTAGGAACAGATATCTTCATCTGTAAGTTTTACTCTCCTGGGATTTTTAGTTTTTGTAACACACACGTACATGCCACTAGGATTGGCAGCATCTGTTTGTTTTTTTTTTCTCTTTCGTGATATGCTGTTCTATAACCCATTTGCCTTGCTCACATGTATTCTTGTGTCCGTTAAACTTTTTCCTGAGCCCCTCCACACATCACTGATGACCACCCTCCCCTTGTAGTCTTTTCTGTCTTCAGTTGTCCTTACTACTTCTTTTATCACATCTTTCAATTAATAACTGATTTTGGAAAAAGAAAATGTAGTACAAGAAAAGTCAGAGAAAGCATTAAAATAAGGAATCTATAAACAGACCCTACTGTATCTATCAGACCTGAATATATGACAGAATAGATGACTCACCTATATAGAGACAAGATAAGAATATTTAGGATGTATGCTTTTAATAATTTGTTTGACATTTCTCTAAAAACCCATTCACCTCATTCATACTAAATTATATATGGTTCACAGACCTATGTATAGAAGATACAGTTTAAAGAAAGAAATAGGCGAGAATAAACTTATCTCTGAACAGTGAAAGATTTTATAAGCTTATAGGTAATGAAAAATGTCACCAAGCTTGTACAATCACAGTGTGGAATGTTGATAGATATAACAATTTCCAGATAAGTGGGTAGGCCAACCCAGATATCATCAAGGAAAATAAAAGAATTTACTTACCTAATATATACCAAAAAATAAAAATCTCAGAGTAGTCAGAATACATAGTAGAGAGACGAGCAATATTTTCTGTTGTAAGTAGAGTTCAGACTTTGAGCTCAAGTGATAAGGAGCTGGAGACAATGACATCTGATAGAGAATATCATTACGCCATAGGGAAGCCCATTGATAATCCTCACCCGGCTCTGTATGTGTGTACGTGTGTTTATGCATTTGTAATACTCTAACCCATAAATTAATTGGCATATTCTGGACATCACTTTAACTCGCCAGCAGTCCTCTTTAATCATTTCTCATTCTAGAAGAATAATTACAGGGGTCAGTTTCCCAGAAGTCACAGTAACAGGCAGGGCAGCTAAAGGGCTATTACTACAATAGACTAAGGTTAATATGTGCTGAACTTTGACTATGCATGGTTTTATTTTCAAAACCCTACATAAAACAAATAGCTTGTGGTGATGGATATTATATCATTATCCAGAGTCAGTTCTTGGGAAAGTTACTTCTAGCATTGCAAAGTGATCTACAAGAGAATTTTAATACCTAGGTGTAGCCTAGGAGTTTGAGGTGGTAGTAGCGCAGTGATTTGTAGTGTGGAAGCCATATGGCCAGCCACTGGTTTGGATCCTGAAATGTCCAGGCTGGTATGCACATGTGTTCCCACGATCTTGACCAGCTGGAGGGGTAGGATAAGGGAATCATGGGCAGAGAACCTGCCAAGGATGTCTTTTTCCCTCTCCCCCTCTTTTTTCTCTTTTCCTCTTCCTCTTTCTTGCACTTGCTGTTATGCTATCTTGTGATCTATCTCATGAAAGAGAATAAATAAACTTTAAAAAGAAATCATAATATCTGTCTCCTTGTAATTTCTCGATCATTTTAGAATGGCAACTGATAGGTAGACCTTAAAAGGTTTGAAGTTCATAGTGCTGAAAAGTCTATTTTTGCTACATTTTTTATGGGGCAAAAACTACTTGGATATTAAAAGACCTAAAGCCCCATGCCTAGACTTGTCCATTTTAAATATCAGTATACTGTGAAGAAAGTTAAAACAAATAATATACTCTTATAATGGAGATGAAGATGGACAATATAAAATATATACCAATATAGGATTTGAAAGAAACCTAATATTTTTTTTAAGAGAGATTTTTGCTATAGAGTGTGTGTGCACGCCAGAGAGGCAGGAGACAGAAAGTGAGAAATCGCCCTCCTAGGAGGTATGGCCATGTCCCAGTCCTCCCTTCTCCTTCATTCTCCTTTTGGGATTTTGGGCATGCACACACACATGCCTGGCATGAGTTTTATGCTGCCTAGTCTGGAACTCGGATCACGGTAGACTACGTGGGAGTCCAGTGACCTAACCGTTATGCCACCTGTTGGTCCCTTGAAAGAAACTTTTATAGCGGAGAGGCAAAACATAGTGGTGGAGAGAATTGATGTGGACAGGCAGATTTCGAATCCTGACATTGCCAGCTACTTGGTAAATGGCTTTGGGCAAGTAACTTATAATGTCTAATTTCAACTTTCTTTTTTCTTCCTTCTTTTTTCTTTTTTAAGTTTATTCTTTGATTTTTTCCATGAGAGAGAGAGAGAGAGACGGACAAACAGGCATCCCCTAAAGGGCCTTCACACCTCAATTCATCCCCTGCCTCAGCGAGTATGGACCAAGAGCAGATGCTTGACTCAAAGTGGTCCCAGGCTGCAAACTCAAGACCTTTCCCATATTGATCCAGGCCACTACTTGACCTGCTGACTTGGATTCTGTACAGGCAGATTAGGGATACTAAGAGTCCTTGTTTTATACCTTTCCTGTGAATTTGGAATGAATTACCCTGTATAAAATGTTCAACATAGTGCCTGGCTCAAAAAGAAGCTCCAGCTATCATGGCTGCCTACCCCTGACCTTTTCTTCTGAATAGCATGATGTTTTAATTAACCTCTTCCTGTGATTTTGCTTCTCAGAAAAGAAGCTAAGAAGATCTGTACTATTTTTTGAATACAGATTTCAATGAGAAAAAAATATGTATCTATAAGGAAAATAAGTGCTTTTGTTTTTTGTATGTGTGTGAGTTTTTCATTTCTACTTTTATAATAAATTTTAGATAACTTATGGAACAAATATTTTACATTTTAAATTTATTTAAAAATATTGAGTTTTTAAACAAAACATTTGTAATATATTCAAATAGACTTGCTTTTTTGGAGAGAAGATATATTATTACATTGCACTAGAGTATGGAGAGCTTGATTTACAATCTTAGATGGTTAATATGAATAAATCATAAATTACAACAGTGAGCTTAGGTTTGGGATACCTCATTTTTGCATATAATACGAACAAATTTGGCTGAACATGAGATAGCTTTTTTTTGGGAGAGGTTTTTGCTATAGGGTGTGTGCACTCGCCAGACAGAGAGAGACAGAGAGACAGGAAGTGAGAAATCACCCCCCAGGGGGGTTGACCACGCCGCAATCCCTTCTCCATTCTCCATTCGGGATCTTGGGCATGCACGCACACGCGCCTGGCGTGAGCTTAAGGCACCGGGTCTGGGACTCGAACCGCAGTCGACTACATGGGAGTCCAGCGACATAGCCATTATGCTATCTGCTGGAACAAGAGATAGCTTTTTGTGTGTAGGTGTATGTGTAGATATACTACGCATACATACAGTCTTTGTTTTAAATTATTCATTCATTGGGACAAGCAGTTAGCATAATGGCTATGTCGCTGGACTCCCACGTAGTCGACCGCAGTTCGAGTTCTGGAACCAGAACTCACATCGGGCGCGTGTGCATGCGTGCCCAAGATCCTGAGAGGAGAATGGAGGAGAAGGGATTGCGGCGTGGCCATCTTCCCTGGGGTGTGTGTGTGTGTGTGATTTCTCGCTTTCTGTCTCTCTCTGTCTTTCCAGCGAGTGCACGCGCCCTATAGCAAAAACCTCTCAAAAAAACATTATCCATTCATTCCTTCCATAAGATACAGTAAGAGAGACAGGGACACCTACCACAGGGTCTTCTGCCACAATATACCTCTGCTTCAGCCAGCCCAGATCACAGGCACAAATATGCATCTGTTTTGTTTGGGGAGCCCTTGACCACAAACCTGGGTCATTTACATGTGGGTTTAACATCACAGAACACTGCATTACCACCTTGCCACTATATGTATATATACATGCCTTCACAGTATATACATGTGTGTGTATATATACACATACACACATATATATACATATATATACATATATGTATATACACACAAGTATGTGGGCATATACATAATATAGCTTATATGTGCACAAATGTGTATATTATATATGCACATACATGTATTTACGCATATACACATATACTTACATATCTCTATATGAGAAGGCCAGTTGGTAGCACAGTGGTAATATATTTTTATATATTTTGTCTTTGTAAGACTCATATCCAAATTCTTTCTCCTACAAACCAGGTACTCATACAAATTTGTGATTAGGAAAAATGGAAAACAGGTTCTCCCCCCACCCCCCCCGCCTAAATCTACAGGGGAGAGAGCATTCTATCTTTGGAGTTTCTTATGATTGCTCATGTTCCCAGGAAGGCATTAATGCTGTATTGAGCTTGCACACTGAAAACCCTTGGTCATTGACAATAATATTACAGGTTAAAGTTGATAATTTTCACTGTGTGGCCAGTTCCATATTTCCCTTTAGAAAAGAAAGCTTTAGATAAAGCTAAATTATTTATATATTCCTGAACTAATTTCTTAGCTGATATTCCTTTTTGTACCTAAATCTAATCACTCAAAAATGGTGGTGGGGGTAGGTAGGGACAGATTTTCTACATTTGAAAAACTTGAAAGAGGTTGTTCCTTAACTAACCATGACTCTTGAAGTGAGAAAGATCACATGAAGAGTGGAGGAGTGGACAGGCCAATGGGACTAGCATCAAAGCAGTATTATTAAAAATGAAACAGAAGGATTAATCATCACTCTGGAATATTTTCAAAGGTGAAAATGTTTCCTGTGACAAGGGTTATAGATGGGGATACTTGCAAGCAGAAAAAGTAAAAATATGTTGAGAGCTTTGTCATATCTTGAAGCTCAATTCTAGGGCAGAAGATTCTGAATAATTCATTCATTTATTCAACACATTTACTCAGAATGAGATGTGTGCCAGACCTTAAGATGATGGAAGTGGGCGGAACAGAAAGCACGGAATGTAGGGAGTTTATATCTGACTGGGAGAAACAGGCAATGAAATACTATTTATACTATTTATAATAAATAGTATTTATATAGTAGTGGTCGCCCATTTTTAACTCTGCTGTTTTGTTCTTCTCATCAAAGTTCATTTCTTGAGCAAGTGAGAGATAAACATTCTTAACAGGATTACATGCCAGGATACCCCACTTGAGCCTTCCAGCCAAGATCATGGCATGTATGTGCTTCTGCTGGGTAGGTACAGGTTGACATGGGATTCAAACCTCAGTCTCCCATTTTGCCTCCAGCACTGAAAAGTATTGAGCTACCACTGTGTCACCTCAGCTGGGCTGATTTTTTTTTTTTTTTTTTTTTTTTTTGTGGTTTGTGAATGTGTGGGCGAGAGAGAGAGAGAGAGATTGATTGATTGATTGATTGATTATATCTCTATAATATGAGAAGGCCAGTTGGTAACTTAGTGGTAATATATTAATTTTTATGTTAACTTGTTCTTTGCAAGGCTCATACTAATTCTTTTTCCCACAAACTAGACACTCATACAAATACGTGATTAGGAAGATGGAAAACAGATCCCTCCACCTTTAGTCTACAAGTGAGAGGGCTCTGTCTCCTAATAGGTCACAGGCATGCTACAGTCCTCATTCCTCCATTTGTCCATCCCATCAGAATTTGGGGCACGTGCACACACACACACACACACACACACACACACACACACCCAATGTGTTTTCAAGGCACCAGGCAGGGCCGGGATGGTGCACAATATGGGACCTGGCTTTCTATACACAGTTCTTAACCACTCAACTAGGGGGGCAGCCCTATTCTGTTCCAGATAATGAATTAAGAACAAATGTTTCTAGTGAATAGCCCTGTTACTTGAAGAAATGCATTCTTTCTACATTATTGAGCTCTTTCAATTGAATTAGTCTATTTAGAATTAGATTAAGAATGTCTTTGATCAATAGCAAAGTGTAGAGATATGCTTGGTTATTATTCAATAAGTAACATTCTCAGAAGGTACTAGTAGCTATATCTGTTTCTTCGTTCACTAAATCTCCCCATAGTGTCCATTAGTTCTCCCTGTATTTATTAATATAACAAGCCAGATTTTTGAAAGATAAGTGGAATAAATATGAAAGTTATTCCGTGGCTTATTTATCTGATCAGCCTCATTCCATACCTATTTCTCTTTCGGCTGTATAACTTCAGCAGATCAAATATAAAGTGAAACACAAGCCCCTAGAGTTTGGGGGACAAAAAAAGCCCAAACAAAATCCTAAGTCGTTCAGATAAAACTATGTATGGGTCTAATAGAGGTAAATAAAAGTTTTGTAATAGAGTACTTTTGGAAGGGTCTTGAAATACAAGCATGAAGTTGTCATAGTGACCCAGGAATATGTGGGGGTGTCAGGGAGAACAGGCCCAGCCAAGATCTACATGTCTAAAGGCAAAGGAATATGGTGACTGGGAAAGGAGAGGACTTGTCAAGAGCCACACAGTGACTATCTTCTCAGAGACCTCCTGCCCTGTTTCCTTGTAAATGGGGTCTAACTCCCATCTCAATTACATAGGAAATGACTTCCATTTACCGGTTAAAATGTAATCATTTTCTTGTGATATGATGAACATTAGAGAGTTAAATGACCCATTTCTCTTCTACATTCCTTCTTTTGAGATGTGATTTGGCTATTTCCTCACTTTTGTATGTTTTTCAACCAATGGCTACCACTAGTTCATGTTTTGACCTATTCTTTTTGGTTTGCACGTGATATATTTTCTAAAGTGTGGACAAGGGTACATGTACACTGTGTCGTCTTAAATTAATTTCTCATGAGGTATTCTTTTTGCCTTTAAATATTTTTCAGAATGTGAGTTAGTGACTATGTTCATTATTTAAAAAAAAAAAAAACAATACTCTACCTTTATTAAACCATGACTTAAAAATGTATAATTCTCTAAGAAAATAATTCATTTCCCAGATGTACAATAGAGCTATTGGGTAGTTAAGAAAGCTATTTCACAAGAGTGTGTTGTAATCATTCTCACATATTTTCGAACTGGCACCTGGTAGTCATAGCCCTTAAGTTAGAAGATGATAGGAAACAGATTATTAAATATAAAATAATAACATTATTTTGATGAAATCACTGACCTTCTCATACCTTAAGAAAAATAGAGAAGAATTTTAAATGAGGAACATTCTATCCACTAGCTTATTCTTCTCTTGAATGCGGTTTTAGCAGCAGAACTCTCAGTTTAAACCTTGTGTCAGTTGTGTTCCCTTAGTTTGAAAACCTCTGCTAAAATCCAAATGACGTACTTTTGAATAATGAGAATTTAATCAAATGAATGAATCTTTCGTTTACCTTTCTAGTTCCTTCTGTCTTGTTTCTTGTTCTGTGTGGTCAGATTTAGCATATTATTCTAGAATGACCCCTGAACTGGCAATTATTAATAGAAGTCATGCCTTCTTCCTTCCACGTCTGCTAGGATATGCTTGAACTTGAGGAAAGTGTTTACCACTTCGTATTTTACTGACTTGTAAAATGATTAGCTTGGGCAAGGCTGGAGTTTCTTTGTTATTCCTGAAGGCCGAGTGTCTCTGTGAAATCATGATTTAAAAGTTTATAATTCTCCAGGAAAATAATACTTTTTTCCAGATGTAGGGTTATTTGGTAGTTTAAAAAGATATTTCACAAGGTTGTATTGTAGTTATTCTTACACAGTTAGGAGGCAGCACCTGGTAGTCACAGCATTTTACTGTAAGATTATGGGAAACGTTTTATTAAATGTAAAATGATAAACAAAAGTCTTACTTTTATTAAATCACTGACTTTCTCATACCTTAAGAAAAATGGAGAGGAATTTTATATATATGTATAAAGAGTGAGAAAGTTTTTAGGCCTAAGGTTATTAATCTTGAAAAGTTAAAGAAAAAAACCACACAACATTGATTTTTAAGGTCTCTTCCAAATTTAGAATTTAGTCTTTTTTTTTTTTATCTGATTTTTGCCATAGGATATGTGCTGGGGAAAGAATGAGAGGAAAAATGAGAAATCACCCTCCAGCGGCATGGTCACACAGCAATTCCTTCACCTCCATTCTTTTGGGATTTTAGGTATATATGTGGCATGTTTTTCAAGCTGCTGGGTCTGGGATTTGAACCTCAGAACTACCCCCTATGGGACCCAGTGCCTTAACCACCACGCCACCTTCTGGCTCCCCAGGATTTATTCTTTTTGGAGATATTTATATATTGTAAAATGGCTTTTTGCCACAAAGTTGCAAATATCTTTTTGAGAATATCTTCTTAATGAATTAACATGTCTTTTTTTTGTGTGTATCTACCCAAAGAAGCTGCTTTTTCCTAGTCAACTAAATAATAATGTAAACGTTGGGGACCAGCAGGTGGCATAGTGGTTAAAGTGCTGGACTTCTACATAGTTGATTGCAGTTTGAGTCCCAGATCTGGTGGCTTGAAACTCTTGCTGGACATGCATGCCCCATATCCCAGGAGGAAAGTAAGGAGAAGGGAGTATGGTGTGGCCATTCTCCCTGGGGTATAATTTTTCACTTTCCCTCTCTGTGTGTCTCCAGCAAGCACATGGATGATATAGCAAAAATCTCTCTCTCAAAAAAAAAAAATTAAAAATTGAACAAAAGTATTAAAATGCCATCAAGACATTTATGAACTGCATGAGATCTATGACACAAATATATTCCTATGTGTAATTAAATTGCATCTTGTTAGGAAATTTAAACTTGACCTTTCATTTTAATAGCCCGTTTAGGAGCCTGATTATCTCCCTTGAATGCATGAATGGAGACAGAAAAAAGTCATGGTTACAAGTGTTTCCGATCTGGTCTGAACTTAGAAATAGGTATAGGACTTGTAGTCTGTTGTATTGAGATTTCAAGGGTTGTAGAAAGCGCTTGGATTCACTGCTAATCTCTTACTTTGCTGGTGTGTGCAACCTGCAATAAGATAAATTCTTGGCTTTTATGAAAATGCAGATAGTCCTGGGAATGTTAACAACTTGAGCCTTCGCAAACTTTATCTGTGGGTAAAGTAGCATATCCCATTATTTCATAAGTATTGCAGGTGGGAAGAAGTGAGAGTTTGAGATAAGGGGTTTTCTGAGGGGAAAAGGAATGATTAGATTGGAGACAATAGCTCCAAAATAGGGAAGTCTAGGCCTAGGCGGTCATGCAGTGCTGGTACAGCTGGATCCACATAGGAAAGGTTCCAAGTTTGCATCCTGGGACCTCCTCACGTCCAGCCCATAATCCAGGCCAGCTGAGACTGGTCACGGATCCCAGAATGGGGACCCAGCACGATTGTCTTTCTCTCTACATCACTCTCTCTTGTTTCTTTCATGAAATAAATAAATAATTATTATTTTTATTTTTAAAAGAGAATCTGGGTGGGTGTTTGTGTTTGGACAGGGCTTTCTCCTAGATACATGGGGCTTGATTTAATCCTGTTCACACGAATCAGAAGGAAAACATGTTATATACTCACACACAATAAGCAAAGGAAATGATGACTTGATAGTGTTAATATCCTTTATTCCTTAAGTGTCACTTAGCAGAAGAAGGTGTTAGAGCCGAGTGTTTTAGGGTAAAAAAAAAAAAGGACAGAAATAGAAAATGGGAAGCTATGAGAGAGTTCTGCTTCAGACTTGGCTGAGTCGTTCGGCCGAGCAGCTTAGCCAGATGTTGCCGTGGTACTCAGAATAGTCACTGTGCACTGAGTGTAAATTGTGTATAGTCTTGACTCTGGGCAAAAGGCAGGACACCAGAGCTAAATAGGAAATGTACCAAAGTTAGTTACGTTTGTGCCCAGTTGGGCTATTTCAGCAGCTCACTGCTCTCATGTTCACTTTATCCCACCTCCAGGGTCTTTGCCGGAAAAGTAGTATAGAAAGCCCCAGTTACAGAGCTAATGCCTTTTTTTTTTTTCTTCTTCTTCTTCTTTTTTTTCTTTTTTGGCTATAGGGCATGTGTGCTCACCAGAGAGAGACAAACAGCAAGAAATCCACACTGCCCCTCATGGGGGAATGGCAATGATACAATCCCTTCTTTTCCATTCCCCTCTTAGAAGTTTAGGAAAAGAAAAAACATGATTGTCTTCCAATAAGGCTTTCTTTTCTACAGCAGGCCATCTGCCAATATTGCTTAGATTTGTAGACCCATGACTTGGTGGTTCACGTCTACAAACCCTCGCATTAGCAAATGCAAAGGAGGCATGATGCTCACCTCATTTCCTAACACGTCTTTCACACCGGAACAAATTCATGTTTTCAAAACTAGTACTGTAACAGAACCGATTTTAGATCACTGTTAAGTCTGGCATGATTGGATAAAGTTTATGCAGTCATATCACAAGAGGGTGAAATTAAACACATAAGAACTCTTTGACCAGCATTTATTTTTCATTTCTTAAATTTAATCTTTGAATTGTACTGCTTCTTTATATTTTAAAATATTTGCCCCAGAAACCTCTTGATTTCAATTTAGACTTTCAGAATACATTTTAAAGTTATGAAAATTGCAGGTTTAAAATACATTTCTTTTATTTAAAATAATATGTAACTAATACTACCATTTCTAAGGAGACCTTGTGATTTATATTGATATACATTTTAATATTAGGACCAGAGATATGTTTTACTTGTGACTGGTATGGAAGATCTTCTTTATTAACCACTTAATTAGAAAGTGTGTTAAATATTAGACACAACATGTTGGGTCATCAGGCAGTCATGATGTATTTTTCTATGCAAAGATGTATCCTGACTTTCTGAATGACCCAGTATATTAAATAAATACCCCAGAAAATGTATCAAAGGTGAGGCATATAAATTCATTGCTTACTGCCTTCTCTGATTCAGGCAAATGGTTACATTTATGGCAAATCTAATTGGTGAATGCTTCAGGAAATTCAATAGGCATAGTAGTAAATAGAACACTAGAATATTCTCTCATATTTCACATATTGTGAATCTCAAACCGAAGTGAACGGTCTTAGGGTTAAGAAATATCCCTTTTGTGGGACCAGCAGTTAGCGTAATGGCTATGTCACTGGACTCCCATGTAGTCAACTGCAGTTCGTGTCCTGCACCTAGTGGCTTATTAAACTCAAGCCAGGCGCGTGTGCGTGCATGCCCAAGATCCCGAGAAGAGAATGGAGGAGAAGAGATTGCAGCGTAGCCATCCCCCTTGTGGGGTGATTTCTCACTTTCTGTCTCTTCGTCTCTATCTTTGTGGTGACCGCTTGCGCCCTACAGCAAAAACCTTTCTGAAAAAATAAAAGGAAAAAAAAATATCCGTTTTGAATTGTTTTACTGAGTTTACACTTAACATTGGGATTCTGGTGTCAGAGTACGTTTTGGAAGAAGAGCTTAAAGTAAGTTTAAAAATGTGATTATTTCAAAAGACTCATATAAACATTGTAAAAGCCTAGTTAAAGTTACAGTATATATTGTGTATCAACAAAAACTATCAGCAGATATGTTTATTTTATATGCATATACATATGTAAATGTAAAGGTACAGAAATATGTTAAGGCTGCAAATATATTTCATTTAATATTAAATATTTTGTCATTTTTTAAGTTAGGATAGTATGTCCAGAGGATGATGGGAAGGCACTAATGAAATAACTGTGAAAGGTTTTTAAATAGTATACTATCTCTAAATAGCCACATTCTTGTCATAATAATTTGATTACTGAACTACAACATATGTGAAATCATTTTTAAATGTAATTGGAATACAATTGCAAATATATGTTTTTCCCATTCAATAATTAATCTAGATAAATTTGGGGTCAGCAGGTGGCATAGAGATTACAGTGCTGGACTCCTGGCCAACTATAGTTTGAGTCCTGAGCACAGATGCTTGAAAATGACACTGTTCATGTGTGTTCATGCCCAAACTCCCAGGAGGAGAGTGAAGGAGAAGGGACTATGGCATGGCCATCCCCCCATGGGGGTGATTTCTCACTTTCCCTCTCACGGTTTCTATCTCTCTCCAGTGAATGCATGTGCCCTATAGAAAAAGCTTAAAAAAGGAAAAGAAAAAAACTAGATAAATTTAGATTGTACTTTGCTAAGGGAAAGACTCCTAATTGTATTTTTTCTAATGTTTATTTTTAATTTGCTAGAGAGAAAGGGGGAGAAAAACGAGAAAACAGTCCCCAACTTCATCATGCCATAATCCTTTCTCCACTTTCCCTCCTCATGGGATTATGATCAGGCATGTATGCACCCATGTTTCTCAAATTGCCTAGTTTGGGACTAACAGTACACAGATGGCCATGTGGGATTCAGCTACCATAATTACTACCAAACCACTGGACCTTTTCTAATGTTTAAATTAAATATTAAAAAAAAAATTACCCAGTACTACCTAGGGTGAATTATTTCTAATGGATGTATAATAATGATTTTGCCCCAAATTAACTTTTTCCTCTAGTAGGTTTATCCAGTGTGGCTGTGGGATATAAAATTGTAGCTCATCTTGGCTTCTTGGACTGACTCTTGGATCTTAAAATAATGTACATGAAGGACCAACAGATGGTGAAATGGTTACATCACTGGACTCCCATGTAGTTAGCTGTGGTTTGAGGCCCCAACCTAGTGGCTTAAAACTCATGCCTGGCAAGTGTGCTTGTGTGCCCCAAGTCCTAAGAGGAGAATAGAGGAGAAGGAACTGTGGGCGTGATTTCTTGATTTCTGCCACTGTTTCTCCAGTGAGCACATGTACCCTACAGCAAAAATTTCTCTCTAATAATAATAATAATAATTTACATGAAACTCATAGGATATATATCTTATGTAATCACATTGTACTCATATTTTTAATGTGAAAACATGATAGGATTTTGAATCTAATAGTAATATTCAAAATAATTTCCATGAACTGTTCCATTTCAATTTTACTTCTAGATTATCATGCACATGAAACAGTATCAGAAAAGAAAGCCCTGCAAAATATCTTCATCTCTAAAATGACTATAAAATGTACATCCACTAATCGTATTATTTTATTATTTTAAAAGAGAGCTTTTAAAAAGATACTCATTTGTATTATTGGTGTTTCATCTGGGTGCCAAGAATAAAGTGTTCATGTATAGTTCCTTTGTAGAAGTTATACTTTGGATTGGTAGAGTAGGAAGAATATATAAATCAGATTATGTGTGAGTGTGTTTTACATTACTTTATTCATACCATTAGATTGCCAATGAGTAGACCCTGTACCATTTAGACATTAAATATCTTCAGGAGACTATAAATTGCATGAGATCAGAGGCTTCCTTCTGTGTCTCCAGACTTAGAATGTCTAGGACAAGTCAGCTTGTGGTAACTATTCATTAAGTAAATGAACAACATATTCCTGTGCTTATGAAGTTACAGTAGTTCAAGGATATTTATTGTATACCCATTAAGAAAATGGGTTTAAAATCAAATAGATCCCAGATTGAGTATCAGATTTGGTGACCGAACAACAACAAAAATGGTGGTTGTAGAGTAACTTCTTGGTGATTTTTTTTAATCACAAGTGGCCATTAGAATGTGAATGGGCTCGTTCATGGCATGGTGGTTAAGGCCACTGGATCCCATGTGGCTGACTGTGCAGTTTGAGTACTGGACCCAGTAGTTGAGAAACATGCCAGATACATACAAGTGTGTGTATGTGCTCAAAATCCCATCATGAGAACAGAGGAGGATTATCATATGGCCATTTTTCCTGCAGAGGGCTTCTTTCTTACTTTTTTTCTCTCTGTTGCTCTCTCCTCTCTCTCTTTTTCTTTCTGGTAGAGTGCACATGCCCTATAGGACATATAAAAGAAAGGAAGAAAAAGAAGGGAAGAAAGAAGGAAATGTGGATGATACCTAATGTACACTGCTATTGTAAAGACCAAATGAGAAGAATGTGTTTAAGATACTTAGCAAAATGTTGGGACCAGCAGTTAGTGTAATGGCTATGTCCCTGGACTCCTATGTAGTCCACCACGGTTCGCATCCTGGACCCGGTGGCTTAAAACTCATGCTGGGCACATGTGCATGTGTGCCTAAGATCCTGAGTGGAGAAAGGTGGAGAAGGAATTGCGGCATGGCCATCCCCCCGGGGGGTGATTTCTCGCTTTCTGTCTCTCTGTCTGTCTGGTGAGCACACGTGCCCTATAGCAAAAAAAAGACCTCTCCAAAAAAAAAAAAAGATACTTAGCAAAATGTATAAAACATAGAAACAACACATTTTAAAATAACAACGTGTACCTGGATTTATTAATCACTGTGTGATAGGTACTGGCTGTACCAAGCTTTGGTTTAGGTCTTTGAGTTGCCAAAATGAATACTCCTCTAGAGAAGTTCAAAGTCTGGCAGAAGGAACAATTGTGTGAATAAGCAATTGCAAAACTGACTTTCTGATGAGCATTGTAGAGGTGTGAACATTAAAGTATTAAATACATTTTATTGTATATAGATGTTTTGTTCCAGTATCTTTTGAACATCATTGTCAGATCTTGTTGAGGTGCATTGAAGTACTTTAGAATAGTATTATAATACTCACTTCCGAGTTCTAGTCTTGAAATTATTTGTATGATATTAAGGACCATATATTGAAGAATTCCAGTGTTTAACATAGTATTTGCTTCTCTGTAAATACCTGTGAAATGGTAAAAGAGTGAATGAACAAATGAATGAGAATTTTGCATTTTGCATTTATATATAAAACACACACACATACACACACATATATACATACATGTTTTTTGAATGGAGACTGAGGTAGGTATAGTTTGAGAATAATATCTTCAAAAATATTGTGAGACAGCCTTGTGGCCTAGTGATTAAGGTAGTAGGATCCTATATGGCTGACTATGGTATTTGAATCCCAGCCCTAGGAGCTTGAAAAATGTCCTGGCCATCCCCCAATGGGTATTTTCTTAGTTTCTATTTTTCTCTATCTCTCTCTGGTAAGTGCACATACATGCCTTGAAAGAAAACTGGGAGTAAAAAGAAGAAGAGGAGGAGGAGGAGAGATGTGTTTCTGTATGAGTGTGGGGGACAGACTGGAGGAAGTACACGTAGCTATCTTAGATATGACGTACCAAGTATTAGCTAGTAATTCAGTGTGAGACAGATGTTCATAATTGTAACTCTGAAATAATTCAGCTAGCCAGAATCCCTCTCTTAGAGGAGGAAGCTACAGATGTGGAAACAAGGAAGCAAAGACCTTTAAGGAGCTAGCCCTTTAGCATAGTGGTTAAATCCTGTGCATTGGGAACTGATCTCACATGGCCAGTGGCTCAAATCCTGGCCCCATTAGCTGAAAAAACATGCTGGGTGCTTGGTCACTCACACCCCAAATCCTGATGGGATGGATAAGTCGAGGAAAAAGAATTGTGACATGACCATGTCCCATTGAGGGGTGCCTTCTCTCTCTCTTTCTCACTCTCTTGGTTTCTCTCTCTGTCTCTTTCTCTCTCTGAAAAACACACCTTGCCCTCCTTCACTCCCTCAAGCACATATGGCTTTTGGCAATTAAAAAAAAAAAAACACAAATCCTATTATGATATCCAAAGCATACACAGATGATGTAATTTTATCCTCTCACAATCAATATTCATTACTTCCATATATTTGCTAAATGTATTATAAAAGCAAAAAACGACAGCCTGACTCCTTTAATAGAACAAACAGTAATTTTTGTAATAATCATAGGAAGGACATGTGTTCCTCAAAGTCAAGAAGAAATGTGACATTATCAAATATTCATTGTTAATCTCCAATGCTTTTATTTTGGTCATGTTCTCTGATTCTATTGAAATTTGGGGAAAAAAGGCTGTTTAAATGAGTGGGTCAGTCTCCTGACTAAAACTTACCTACATTTTAAAAATTAGCCGTCTCCCAAATTCCCAGTAATGTACAGGGTGACTTCAAAAAGTTTGTGGAAAAATAGAATTAAAGTAAGAGGTTTAGTGCAACAAAGTTTGAAATTCATGCATAGATTTTTTTTCATAATATACATTTTTATGACCTTTTGTCAAAACTCCTCATATATAGCTCTTACTTCCTTTTTAGAGAACATTTGCTACTTTTCATGAGTTGATGAAATTTAATATATCTTTTTATTTTTCTTTTGGAGAGGTTTTTTGCTATAGGGCGCGTGTGCTCAGCAGAAAGACAGAGAGAGACAGAGAGACAGAAAGCGAGAAATCACCCCCCAGGGGGGATGGCCATGCCACAATCCCTTTTCCTCCATGCTCCTCTCGGGATCTTGGGCACATATGCACACATGCCCGGTGTGAGTTTTAACCACCGGGTCCAGGACTTGAACCATGTGGTTGACTACATGGGAGTCCAGTGACATATTCATTACATCAACTGCTTGTCCTGAAATTTAATAAAGTTCTTAACCAAAAATTTTGAATCTAGGTGAAAGACTAGACCTCAGGATATGAGGTAACCCAAAGGTTAGGAACCTACTAACATACTTTAAAAAATTAAACTTTTAATAGCTTTTGTTTCTATTTATCTAATTACCCAGTCTTTTACTTTTCAAATAATCTAAGATCAGTATCCACAGAATGTTTCTTTCAAGGGGATCAATTTATTTAATTATATCTAAAAAAAATTGACTTTATAGGAGAGTGTTTTAGGGACTAAAAATATGTTATGACTATTTAAATATAATTATGTGATCTTGCGTAAATGTTTGTGAATATTTGCTCTATTATTGAATCTATTGAGTATATTTTTCTATCTTTTTGTATTTATTTTAATGAATGCTTTAGTTTGTGTGTATGTGTGTGTGTGTGTGAATTTTTTTTTCCTCTTTATTGAAGAGACAGAAAGTGAGTGAGAAAGACAATTACCGTCATATGGTCTCACGTTGCAGTCTTCCCAGAACCCTCTCCTCCAACCAGAATCATGGGCTTGTGCATGCCTCCTGTGTGTAGGCCAACCAGGAACCGAACCAGGATCTTTCTTTTCATGTGACGTATCAGAGCTTCTGCTGTGCCACTGTAGCTGGGCCTTATCTGTAATTTTGGACCAATTTTGTAAGGCTTGGCGCTACTGTCCATACGTAAGTAAATTGGTCTCCTTTCTGTGTTTCTGAGAATTTGTTAAAGTCTCCTTTGGAAATACTTACTTTGGAGGCATTTCATTTTCTATTTTGCACAGTTATACTTTAAACAACCAACACTGGAAATAAAATGAAATGTAACCCTTAATGTTGACCAACAGTGACCATGTTGAGTTTGGTGCCTCTGTTAAACAGTAGGTGAGATAGGAACATGGCTAAGTAATTTCTTGGAGCAAACTGACTTGAAGGTTGTAGTCAACTCAGTTTCTTTCCTGGCAAAATAAATGAATAATGATCACACAGATTTTTAAATCCTCCTTAATTATGTTTTTCATTCATGTTTGATATTTTGCCTCCTAAATATTGTGGCAGAGCCATTATAATTCTAGCGTGAACTTCAAAATTTTCCCAGATTCTAACAATAAGGGATGGACAACCTGAGGGCCTTTTTAAAATGACAGTACAAAAAAGGGATGCAGAAGAGCTCTCTTTATCGAATTATTTATCTCCTTTCTCTGAACCTTATTTGCCATTCTCATAAAATACTGTTTTCTGCGAGTTCACCTATTAATGCTTCTATGCTGGATGCAGTGTACAATAATTTACCGTTAAGTAATTTAACATTTATTAACTTAGGACCTGACACGTTTAAACACGTATTGATTTCTTTTATTTATATGTGCTCGGTAGCATTGGATGATCACGCTCGAACAGGCTTCTGCCTGTACACTTCATTGTTAGAACAATCAACTTGAGGTTCACAGCTCTTGAAGTCATTGCATCATACATTGCAACAGGTGCTGCGAAGGAATTACACATAAAAGGAAATAAAGTAAAACCCCCATTGTTGAAAAATGGTTTCCACTGGCCTAATTTCTTCCAGCCGTTCTCCCTAATCCCTACCCATATAGCTGCCACAATCTCTTAGCAACAATCAGGCCACTTTTTGGGAAACCACGTCTGTGTTTTACTGCCAGGCATATAAATACCAGGTAGCTGGGCTTCAGCAGTTCTTTTCCTGACCTTGTAGCTTTGGTGAATCATTATGAGGTGCAGCTGGAAATTCAGTCCTAGCTAGCATGAGAGCGAATTCTCTTTTTAAAAAACAGGTCTACTTTTGTCATATACCCTGAAAGGAACCATTTTTCTCTTAAAGTCTTTTTCACAGTGTCCTAAATAATCTGTCATATACAGGATGATTAGAGTTTAGATAAGATTTCACTTTATCAAAGCCTATACCTCAATTGAGTTAAAAATTCTTTCCCTTTGTCTGATATAAGAGGGTCTTATGAATGTGTGTGTTGCAAATACGGGAGTGACTGAAATGGAATTCTTGCAGTAGAAGCTGGAAATAGGACTGGGATAATTATTTGCAATTGTGAGACCTCATTGTTTCTTGTTTAATGGACTTAATATAAAAGGCTCTTTGACAGTGACTGGCATAGAGTGAATGCTGTTTATCAGCATCTACACTGCAGTCTCAACCAAGGGAAAAAAAGGCATCTAACTTGTCTACTTGAGTCATATCGATACAACTACCTCTGTGTACTGATGAAACTCTCTGGAGTTTCTCCAGGATTAGGTAAAATGAAAGGTAGAATTAAAATAATTCAACAGGGACCAGCAGATGGCACAATGGCTACGTTGCTGGACTCCCATGTAGTCAACCGCAGTTCGAGTCCCAGACCAGTGGCTTAAACTCACCCTGGGCGCCTGTGCGTGTGTGCCCCAAGATCCCTAGAGGAGAATGGAGAAGAAGGGATTAGAGTGTGGCCATCCCCCCATGGGACTTTTTTCTGGTGAGCGCAAGCCAGGAAAAATCAACCAAGCGAATAGGAATAGTTATAACTGGGGCCAGTTGGTGTTTTGGCAGCAAACTGTGATGTTCTGTGAATCTGACCCCCACGGGAAGGTTCTGGGCTTGTGTCCAAAGCCCTTCTTGAGTATAACAGCCATGCCCAAGCCCATGATCTCGGGCTGGCTGAGGCTGGGAGGGGATCATGGTATCAAGACCCTGTTGGGGAGCTCTGTCTCTCTTTTGGAAGAAATAATTAAACATTAAAACGTTTTCATTAAACTATATTTGTGCTGGGAAAAACCATGTTGTATACTATAAAGATGTATAGTGATTAAATGTAATTAGTAAGTATGTAAATAATAAAAAAGTTTTCATTAAGCTTTTCTTTTTTTGTGTGTCCATTGAACCAGACTCAAGCGTTCTGAGTTGTGTGTTTTACTTAGCTTAACTTACACACATCACTCTGTCCCAGCTCCAGGGAGCATCAGAGCATTGTGATCTTCTGTGTTCTTTTTGTTGTTGTTGTTGGAGATGTTTTTGCTATAGGGCACGTGCAGTCACCAGAAAGACAGAGAGACAGAAAGTGAGAGATCACCCCCCAGGGGGGATGGCCACACTGCAAGATTTTCTCCTCCATTCTCCTCTCGGGATCTTGGGCCACACACACACACCTGGTGTGAGTTTAAGCCACCGGGTGCAGGACTCGAACCGTGGTTGACTACATGGGAGTCCAGCCACATAGCCATTATGCTAACTGCTGGTCCCATGACCTTTTGTGTTCTTAACGGGAGGGGCAGCTACCACTGACTGCTACTTGGCCCTCTAGTATTAGCAGGGCAGTATTGCCTTAGGGTTCAGTCTAAAAGCTCTGTAGGTAGACCGATGACAGTGATTCACTTTTCGGTCATTGCCTGACTTTGCAACAGTGATTCTTCTCTGGAAAATTAATTGCTTCGTGCCTTAGTTCCTTCATCTATAAAACAGATGTTAATAGTAGTATATAATTTAAAGCATTATGAGTATTAATGAATTAACTTTTGCCAAATGTTTTCAGCAGGGATGAATGAGCACATAGTAGGCATTCAGGATGGGGAACCCTTCTCTAATTAAAATTTAAACATAAATTCCTATCAGATCTCTTTGAAGGCCCTGTGTAGTTCTGCGTACATGCTTGGTCATAGTTACTTTGCGTGTGTGCATGTATGTGTGGGAATCTATGTATGTATGTATGAGGTTCAAGTCTGTTTTTCCAGTTGAAGCTTATGCTCAAGACATTTCAAGTCTCATTTTATATTAAAACTTCTTTTACACTATCCTATTAATAGTTTATTTTCTTGTAAAATATTTGGATAGAAAGGAGTTAAGTATGGGCCAGCTCTATGACGCGGTGGTAACATGCCACTCAAGCCCTCATGATGCCATTCATGAAATCCAAACCTTCATTATGTGTTTAAGTCCTTACTGAGCATGCCCAGAACTCCATCAGAAAATTAGCATCTAGATAATAGCATTCATGTTTCTAAGTTGCTGAACTGTTCCAGGTAACATTTTGTGTTTGACTGTTACAAGATCAGGAAGTAGCCTAAAGATTTTCTGAAGCAGGACTTTCCCTCAGCATGTGTTTTCTTACTGGGATTAGACAGACATGACTTTTATTTCTTAATAATATCGAGTGCTCCAATTAAATCTTTATATCAATTGAAATAATCCATGAGCTTCCCTAAGACTTTAGTTCCTTTAATAGCCGTTGTATTTATTTACTATTGTACAGATAAGTAGTCCAAATCCTTACATTTTTGAATTATGACACAAATGCTATAAACAGATGATGTAGGAAATAACTGAGCCTCCTACATTTAAAGGTATTTTTCCTCTTAGGGGAATTTACCAAATTATAGTAAGCATATGTTGATTTAGCAACTATGAGTAAAATACTGTGCTATAGTACAATTATGACAATATTCATAAAACATTGCTTTCAATGAAGTTTAACGTTAGATTGAGAAGGAAAAACATACGTGACCACAGAATTTTCATGAAATCACAAAGCTGTGGTTTCAAAAGATTATTTTATGTCCCACCACCTGGAAGAATTTTGCAAAGATATGATTTAAACATTTTCATTACAATTTTTTGAGAGTTTTTTTGTTTTGTTTTGTTTTTGCCACAGTGAGTATGTGCTTACCAGAGAAACAGAGAGAAAGAAAGCGAGAAATCCCCCCCAGGGGGATGGCCACACAACAATCCTTTCTCCTCCATTCTCCTCTTGGGATCTTGGGCACGCATGCACACGTGCCCGTTGTGAGTTTAAGACACTGGGTGTGGGACTCAAACCGTGGTCGACTACATGGGAGTCCAGCAACTTAGCCATTACACTAACTGCTGGTCCCAATTTTTATTTTAATTTTTTAAGTGTACAAAGAGTATAGTTTTAGGGCCAGTAGTTGATGTGGAGGTTAAAATGGCTGAATCTCAGATGGCTGACTTCGTGAGTCAAGTCCTGGACCCAGTGGTGTGAAAATCATGCCGGGCATGTGTGTGAGCAAACTCAAAATTTCAAGAGGATAATGGAGAAGGGATTGCAGCATGGTCATTCCCTGAACGACGATTTTTCTCTCTTTATCTGTCTGTCTCTAGCAAGTGTACATGTCCTATAGCAAAATTTATTTTTTAGAGCATTGAAAACATTGATATTCACTCTTAAAAACTAACTCAATGGAATTTAAACACTTTATGTATGGGAGAAGTCTTCAAAAGTTACACATTATGAAATAACTTTGTGTGGATTTAAATGTTTTTTTGGCACCAAAATGAACTTATAATTTAATTTCATTTATCCATAAACTTTTTTATGTTGCCTCACATTTGATATTCACCATAATTCACTTACCATCATCTCTGAATAAGGTCTTTTGGTTGATATTCTACTTTGTTATTTTTACTGCGTGAGTTTATACTTCCTTTTGAATTCTTGTGCAGTAATATACTTCTGTGTTTGCAATTATATTCTTGGTTACTCTATCAAGCTTCTCTTCAGCATGTGTGCAGTCACTATATATATTTTCCTTAAAATAATAAGGCTTTAAGTGTTTTTCAAACATTTTCTGTATTAATTATTTTTGGGTATTGGTAATATCAAAATGATTAAAACTGTATATAATTTATATGTATTATAGGTAATTATTATTCATAAAGTGTAAAATTTTGTTGGTAATCAATTTTTCAGTGATATAGATGGAGGTGCTGTTTGTAGATTCCAGATTCAATAAATTGTGTAACTGTCACTTCGTTTGGTTTTTACACTTGAAGTCAGTACAACTATGTTGTACACTACACTACTGTAGACAGCAGGAGAAATGTCTTTCTTTCATAAAATGAAAAAAAGCTGGTTTTGAAAGGGACTATAAAAGAGAGTCTGAAGTGTCTTCTGATGCAAACTCGTTTTAAAAATGAGAATACATTGAATTTCAGATCTGGAAATTGATTACCTTAAAATATTCGGGATTCCAGACCCTCTAAAGAACTTTCCATATTCTGAGAATTGGATGCCTGAGTTTTAACATCACCATATTACCACAGTGAAGTCATAATCAAACCTAACAGTAGAGCCAGTAAGACAGAGACGTACTGAACAGACTGACAGAAGCATTTTGGTGAAGGGTTTCTTGAAATTTCAGATATTCAGTGAAGATACTAGGTTGTCAAGAAAGTCAAGATGCATTTTTTTGCATATAAAAACATAGAAAAAATACGACTTTTCCCAGAAGCCTATAATATTGAGCAGGATTTTTGTTAATTATGAAGTCTTTTGTGAGATTTGGATTCTTATGCTAAGATCTCCAAATGTCATGATCACAAATAGGAGGAGGAAGCCACTGTTAATGATAAAATAAAACAAAACAGGGAACCAGCAGTTAGCATAATGGCTATGTCGCTGGACTCCCACATAGTCGACCGCGGTTCGTGTCCTGGACCCGGTGGCTTAAAACTCATGCCGGGCGGGTGTGCATGCGTGCCCAAGATCCCAAGAGGAGAATGGAGGAGAAGGGATTGTGGCTTGACCATCCCCCCTGGGGGTGATTTCTCGCTTTCTGTCTCTATGTCTCTCTCTGTCTGGCGAGCACACGCACCCTATAGCGAAAACCTCTCCAAAAAAACCAAACCAAACCAAACCAAAACACAGAAACAAAAACAAACAAAAAATGCAGTACAAAGTGGGAGATTGTAGTTGGCCTCAAATATTAGGCTCACAACTTTGAATATTCTCATGATCCTCTAGTACATTTAAGACATTGATTATTGAACACTGATTAATAGAAAAATGGGTTTTGTGTGGTAGTGTGGGAAGAATGACAGGGTAGATTAATACAAATTGCTTTGGGGTGGCGGGATACTTCAAGTATTACAATATTCTCAGGAAAAGATGTTGTGTTATCTATTCTTAAAAATATTACTTCAAATACTAGCACCTTCAACACTATTGCCTATTTTCTGTGGGTTGCAAATCTGAGTGTTATTCAGCTAAGCACCGCTGGCTCAGTGTCGCATGAGATTACAAACTACAGGGCTGGGCTGCAGTGTCATCTGAGGGCACAACTGGGGTGGCAGCAATACACTTCCTTATTCATGTGGGCCTCTCCCCAGGCTGCATCACCGCATGGCAGCTGCCTTCCTCAGAGCACATCAGAAAAGATAGAGAGTGCCTAAGACAGAAGCCACAGTCTTTTTATTATTTAGTTTGGGGAGAGACATCTCATCACTCCTGCCATCTTTAATTTATTGGAAGTGAGTCAATAAGTCCTTTGTACTCTCCATCAAAATAGATTACACCGGATGGGAATCTACATGAAGGTCCACCTGCAGGCTGTCTACTGCAGACCTGAGGGCCTAAGATACAGATTTTGTAGAAGCAGTAGGAAGAAAGATCTATTTTGAAAAATACCTTGGTAGACTTTAGAAAAGTAACCCATTTAACCAAACTTTATGACTAACTCAAGATGTGACTTTGAGAGAACTGATTTAACTTTGGGCCATAGCTTTCTCATTTGTAAAGTGAACCGTTGTCCTCAGTCACAATAATTTTCCTTATTATTTGATGTTTTCTTTTATCCTTTGCATATGATTGAATTTCAGGAACCAAGAAATCTGATTGGGTATACAGGTCATCAGTGCTGCAAATAGATGAAATAAATTAAAAATAAGAAGGGGGACCTTGGATTTAACAATTATAAGAAGGCCTCAGAGAGTGTTAAGAGTGAAGTTTCAGTGAGTAAACTTAGAGATTGAAGTGACTGTGAGGTAATGGAGCCAACGTTTACTGGTTGCTAAAGTGAGAACTTTGACAGTGAAAGGAGGAAGATACCTATTTGTGTTTCCATGCATGCACACATGTGTGTGTATGCCTTACTTAAGAAAAATAGACTAAACTGGACCTGCAGGTGGCATGGTGTTGTAGCATGGACTCCCACGTGGCCAACTGTGGTTTGAGTCCTGCAGTTGGTGGCTTGCTTTCTCACTTTCTCACTCACTCTCATGAGCATATGTGCCCTCTAGTTAATTAAATTAATAATAATGAGAAATAATTTTTTAAAAAATAGTATAAACGTTTTTTTATTTCTGAGAAAGGTAGAGCTCTAAGATAAATGAGAGTTGCTGGGTGTTAGGCAGTGGTGCAGTGGTCACACAGCTTGATCCACATGGGAAAGGCTTGAAATTTGCATCCCACACTAGGCGTGCATGTGTCCCTCACCCAGGCTGACTGAGATGAGGAGGTGACCACAGCATGAAGACTAGTCAGGCTTTCTCTTTCTCCATCTGTCTCTCATAGGAGAAATACTGGGTTGTCATAAACATCATGACCTATTTTTTTCTATCTTTTTCTATGCAAAAATGCATCATGACATTTACGACAACCTAATAAATAGATAGAGCTATTTTTTTTTTCTTTTTTTAAAAAAAGGAAGCATGGACCAGCAGGTGGCATGGTGGTTAAGGTGTTGAACTTTTGCATGGCAGAATGTAGTTCACAATCCGAACCTGGCAGCTTCTTTTTTACTTTCCTGTTTTGCCTTTCTCTTTCTCTCTCTGGTCAAATTAAAAAATAGTATGAACAAATGCAATTTAATAAATAATTTTTAAAAAAAGGAAGCTCAGTCAAATTCACCTTTGAATACTAGGTACCTTGTGGTGTCTGGAGCCCCATGAATACCGGGGAGATGAATGGAAGGAGTTTTTCCTTCACTTAACTGTTGTAGGAGGTGGATACATAGTTAAAAGAAGGCTCTAGAATGAGGATTCCTAAATAGAATCATGGATTCTGCACCTGGATTCACATTCCAAGGTCTCCCTGTGCATGGTGGGGCAAGCACTCAGTCTGTTAGGGGTTAGGGGTAGCTTTGTGGCATGAAGTCCCCATAGGGAGATACCTCTCTTTCTGTCTCTTTCTATTCTCTGACTCCCACTCTTGTGGAAGAAATAAATGAACTTTTTTAAAACTGAGAAAAGAAGGCCAGTGACATGTGTTTCAACAAGTTCTTTAAAGTTTTTGTGACTCAGGTTTTCTGTATATAAACAGGTATAACTTTAGTGTATATAAGAAAGAAGGGGGGAAAATGGAAAATGTATAGGTTTTATAACAGAACTTGAGACATGCTAAGAGTTGAATAAATATGAACCTTTATTGTCTGTTTTATCTAGAAAGAGACTTGCAGCTATTCTTTTTCCTTTAAATTAGCTCACTGTTCTTTCTGTGGTACCTGGAACTTTAATCAATGGCTTCTTTTACCACAATTTAGTAAGACAGACATTTATTGACTATCTATTAGATGCCAAGCCTTGTCCAAGCTGATGACCACAAAGGGATGAATAAAACATAAGCTAGTCCCTTTGGGCCTTCCTGGCCTGGAGGGGATATACAACATGTGAACACAGGAAAGTAATAAAGTATTCTGGACCCAGTGATAGAATTGGAAATAGGCATTACAAGAGATTATCAGCAAAACCTCTACAGAGAGGGGAAAAAAAAAATTCATGACTATTACAGAAGTAGGGATTATTTCATGATGAAAAGGAAGAGCAAAATTCCTCTTAAATACCAGCCTTCCCAACTGCAGTGCTAGAAGCCACATGACGGCCACTGGTTCAGATCTCCAGTCCTGTCTACCCGAAACACAACATGCGTGAGTTGTCCCCATAAGGAACAGAGAGCTAGGGAAAAGGGATCGTGGCATGATTAGACCCTATTGAGAGGGCTTCTCTCTCTCTCTCATGCAAACATGCATGTCTGCTGTCTTTCCCTTTTCTAATTTTTGCTGAAGTGCACGTGCACTCACAGGAAACAGAAGGGGAAATGAGTAAGCATCCTTCTAAGGAGGAATGGCCACACCTCAATTCCTTCTCCTCCGTTACCTTCTCTGGATTTGAGACTCATGCACACATGTGCTTGACATGCTTTTTGAACCACCTGGTCTGGGATTTGAAAAGTGTGGTCTGTCATGTGGGGGTCCAGCTGCCTTAAACTACATGCCATCTGTTGGCCCAGAAAGTACATATATACTATCTATCATTAGAAGAAGATTCTCTGAAATATTCAGAATGTAGTCTTAAGATCTATCAGGAATCTATAAAATTCATGGAAAATGTACATTATAAAAAATTTTGTGGGGCCAGCCAGCACAGTAGGTAAGGCAGTAGAATCCCACATGTCTTACTGGGTGATTCAAGTCGCAGACCTAGTGACATCAGAAATGTGCTGTGTGTGTGTGTGTGTGTGTGTGTGTGCCCAAAATCCAAAAAGGAGGGGAAGATAGAAGAGAAAGGATTGTGGTATGACTATTTCCTCTTTCTATATATATATGTAGATTTATATATAGACAGTGCTTGGATTTCAAACCTTTTTGCACCAAAACATACTCATACTTTAAAATAATTTTTCTACAAACTTTGTGAAGTCCCTTTGTACATACAAGTGCCATCTTATATGAATAACTTACTTCTACATGGGGAAGAATAAAGCTCTTAACGACGTTGGTGAGTTTCACTGAAAAGATCTATTTGAATGTTTTTTGCTTCCTACCACATGAGATTCTAAAAGTTAAGTACACGCAACAAGTAAGTCTCATTGAGTGTTGAGCAACATACCACCTTTAGGACACAGAGATAATTTTTAAATTTACTCCCAGGTTTTGTTAAGGAGCAGTAGCTTATAGATTATTATTTGTTGTTAAGTTCATAAAGGCAAAGTAAAGTCATCCTTTCTCTAAATGGTTGGGTTTTAAAATGAAAATATTTAAATTTTCATTTATCTAATGATAAAGAATGGTGAGGACACTTCAAATAGGAAAAAGAAAAAGCAACATATGAGAAATGTCCTTTTTGGGTTCCTCTTATTTCTTTCCCCCCCTTAAACAGGGATGAATAAGCTAACTTTATCAGCATCATAATAGATCTTACTAACAGAAAAGGACATATATCTTAAAGCCTTAGCACAAAGGAATTATCCGTTCTTTAGTGTATGAAGCATGAATATATTTCACATGAGTACGACTGTATTTCACCTATTTATCCAAATGTAACGTATCTCCTTCAGAGATAAATCATTTTTCCCCACAAGATTTTGAAGTTACTGGTTAAATTAAAATAAATTACTGCCCTACTCTCATTAAATCACTACTGCCCAATTGCACAGGGTTACATTTTTAATTTAAAATGATTAATCTCTCGCCAACAAATCTGTGCACCTCATAACAATCAATTAAACTATTCTAGGCTAATCTAACCAACTATTTTACAACACGGAGGGAGAAATGAAATGTATCACTGTTCTCTAGTTGAATATTCAAAACACCATTTTCAGAAGCTAGGAAATTTTCTAACGCTTCTGTCATTGATTTGTTCCATGGTAGTATGTATTGCATGTCAAACATCGTAGAGCCTCTTAATTCTCTGTGTAAAATATACTAGTAATTGTTTGAATCCTGAAATCGTAAGCGCATTTTATCAGAACCCAAAGGGGATGAAGTACAGTGGATGCCATGAACAAAACTACTATGTTCCCTAAGCTAACAGAGAAGGAGAATATTTCATTCTGGTTGACTTGAGAGCTCGTTTCTGAAAGTCTGACAAAGACATATGGTTTCCTTTCTGTCAGTCCCACTCGGTCCCTATGGTACTCTATCTTTCTTGAAGTACATAAGAAACAGTTTGTGCTAATGGCAAGAGACTTTCTGTAGAGGTATATTTTAAAGGAGGATTTGGGAAATGTTAGCAAAGCCACTCTGATTTTTTGAAGCAATGATAAATTGGGACTACGAACTGTAGCTCTTGATTAATATTCCTAAAATATGTCTTACATTTTCTTTGTTTTGTCAAAATACCTGCCAAGGTCCATGTTAACTGCTGTGACTGTACAGATCCTTAGTAGGCTAGATAATATTTCAAGGATTTAAACTTCTAGAATATTAAATCAGCAATAAAGGAAACTTGTGAATTCTATTACCTCAGTAGATTTATGGACCATGCACATTGAGTGTTGAAACATATAGACGTCGTCTTATTCATTGCGAAGTAAAATTGTAGATCATGCACTGATGAAAAAAAAAGATAGCCTTTAATTTTTAAAAAAATCCATGATTTTATTTAAGCGTGTTAGTTAAGAATATAGACTTTACTCTAAAAATATAAACTAGTTTATTGGGGCTAGCAGGTGGTCTGATAGTTAAGGCTCTAGATTCCCACATGGCCAACCACTGTTCAAGTCTTGAACCTGTTTGCTTGAAAATTATACCAGGTGTGTGTGTGTGAGAGAGAGTTGAAAATCCCCAGAGGAGAATAGAGAAGGAATTTCAGCATAGTCGACCTTCCTGGGGGATGATTTCTCATTTTCTCACTTTCCCTTTCTCTGTTTTTCTCTGGTAAGCATACTATGGCAATAACCTTAAACAAATGAAAACAAAGATAAATCACCTTCTCAAAAACTTTGGGTAGATTAGTAGCATTACAATTCATTATGGTTTTAGGGGCACTTTCTTTGGGCTCTGCCAAGTTCGAGTCGTAAGACTCTATAGTCATTATTGTGCTTACGAGTTAGATTTTTTGTTGTGCAACAGTCATGTTACACTTTCTTCAGGCTGATTTCTCCCTAAATTAAAAATTCTTTCTACTCTATTTTACCATAATCACTCAACACACATTCTTATATATCAATAGTATATAAGGGCAATGATTCTTGTAAGGTAATGATTCCTGACTCTCTTCTGTCCATCATTTACTCCCTACGTTGTTGTTGTTATTATTATTATTATTATTATTTGGAGAGGTTTTTGCTATAGGGCACATGCGCTCGCCAGACAGACAGAGAGACAGAAAGCGAGAAATCACCCCCCAGAGGGGATGGTCACGCTGCAATCCCTTCTCCTCCATTCTCCTCTTGGGGTCTTGGGCATGCACACACATGCGCCCGGTGTGAGTTTTAAGCCACCAGGTCCGGGACATGAACCGCGGTCGACTACGTGGGAGTCCAGCAACATAGCCATTACGCTAACTGCTGGTTCCCCCTGCTTTGTTATTTTTTTCATTTATAGAAGACTTAAACTTTGTGCACATGGAAACAATGAAGAAACAAAATAAATGGATGATGAAGTAGTTCACCAATATTCCTTAATATTGTTTGAAAAAAGCCTCATTCAGAAATATATCTGATATATTTTTTTAAAAATCTGTAGAGTCAGGGGACCAGCAGTTAGCGTAATGACTATGTCGGTGAACTCCCATGTAGCCGAGTGCAGTTCGAAACAGATAGTGGGCCTGGTGGCTTAGACTCACGCCGGGTGCGTGTGCATACATGCCCAAGATCCCAAGATGAATGTAGAAGAAGGGATTGCGGTGTGGCCATCCCCCATGGGGGGTGATTTCTTGCTTTCTGTCTCTCTGTCTCTCTCTGTCTTTATGGCAAGCACACACACCCTATCGCAAAAACCTCTCCAAAAAATAAATAAATAAAACAATCTGTAGAGTCAGTTTTTCAATAATTTTGGGATTTAATGCAGCTAAACTTAGTTTGGACCTCTGTATAAATAACTTAAAATAAAAAAAAAATCAGCTTCCCCAGAGGAAATTACTGCTGTTTCCTATTATGATATAAGAATATTCATGACTCAATTTTTATCTGCCAGTGTGGTGAAGTTTGGGTACAATGGATGTTTCAATATCTATATTGGAATCACACTCTAATGTATTTACTTTTTAAAGATATTGTTACTTTTAAAATAGCAAGAATACCACACTCACCACAATTTTATATGAAAGAATAACCCACTATCTGTTTTGTAAGGATATGAATACACCATGGATCAGGAAATTCTTGGACCAAAGTGCTTGGTACAAAGTGTTACAGAATCCCAAATTTGAACAGAGTATTCTTTAGCTCATTATAAGAAAAGTTACTTCTCAATTGCATTGTATATTTTCTCCAGTTTCCCTAATACATTTGGCTAAGCAGCAGAGTAGTAAAGGTATGTGTGGGGGCACCCAAAGAGATCAGAGAAATATGTAACATTAGCTTCTCCCCTCCTGGCTTAAGGACTTAAAAGGCCATTCATAATTGGAAATGCAGCTGACACTGTACTTTAGGGCTGGAGTCAATAGATTGTTGTGATACTTGTTTATTATTTTAAAAAGCTTTATTTTGGTTCTCAATATCTATATTTGTACTATAGAATTCATGGAAACACTATGGGAACACTTGTCAGTTTTTAATGCTTAATGCTTTACATTTCTCCTCTTTTTTTTGAGAGGTTTTTGCTATAGGGCACATGTGCTCACCAGAAAGAGAGAGGCAGAGAGACAGAAAGCGAGAAATCACCACCCAGGGGGGATGGCCACGCTGCAGTCCCTTCTCCATTCTCCTTTCAGGATCTCAGGCACACACGCACACGCACAAACACCCGGCATGAGTTTAAACCACCGGGTCCAGGACTCGAACTGCGGTTGACTGCATGGGAGTCCAGCAACATAACCATTACACCACCTGCTAGTCCCTGCATTTCTCCTCTTAGGAAAAGGATTCAAATACGAGATTTTAAGACTTTAATTCATTCTGACACACCATAAATATCCAAATAGGGACTTTGTAGATTTTACATATATTATGCTCTTTAGGTTAATGATCTTTATAAAATGTCTTAAGAGTCATGTGCTTTTTTTTTTTTTTTCTCCTTATAAATTTGCTTGGAGAATAGAGCATAAAATAATAATCCCTTTCATTTGGAACAGAATCTCCCATAGGCAATAAAAGGCTGATGTACAGTAGAGTAATTTTTATGGGTATCTATGATGAACTCCATGGTAAAAGGATTAATGCTACTTTTCTTTCCATACCATTTTAGATCATCTGTTTAATAACCACATGTGCACATTAAAATATGTGTTTTGGAGGTTGTCAGGTGATGTGGTTGAGGTGCTGGACTGCCACATGGCCCACTGTGGTTTGAGTCCAAGACATGATGGCTTGCTTTCTAACCGCGTCCCCCTCCCCATGTTTATCCCTGGTCAAATTAAAATAAATGAATGAATGAATAAATAAATAAATAATAAATATTTATTTAAAAGGAAAAAAAATATGCGTGTTTTGGGGGCCATTCCTGTTAAGCACTACGCAGAGCAAGCTGGATCCCACATGGCCCACCAGGGTTTGTGTCCTGGCACCACAGACTTGAAAAATACACGAGGCATGCGCCCCTGTGCCCAGGATTCTGATGGGGAAGAGAACTGGAGGAAAAAGATTGGGGTGTGACACCAGGCCTTGTTGGTGCTTTATCTATCTCCATCCTCATTTTTGTATGTTGTGTGGCATAAAAGCAATAACCGCGAACTCTGGAGATAGGTGTTTGTGTAAGTGCATCTTGGTGACACCAGGTCAGTGTTAGAATACTTCTGCTTTCTTGTCTATACCACTGTGAATCCACAAGGCAAAAGAGAAAGAATAGGGGGGAAAAAAACAACATGAAACATATAGGGTAATATCTAGGGGTAGCTAATGGAAGCTTTTGGTTTAATGATCTCTGAACTGTATTTTTCGGTGTCCTTTAGAATTCAAAAAAACTTCATTAGATGAAATATTTTAATCACTGGGAGTGCTGATGTTCTCCAGATTGCCAGTCACTTATTATGATTCTTATCTGAAGCGAGAAAAGAAGTGGAAGGAATCCAGTAGTAGGCTGTTGGACTCTTTGTGCTTGAGATAAAGAGAATCATTGTTGTATCTGTGTTTTGGATTTCGATAATGAAGACATTTTGCTGTTTGATATTTACTGGTACTGTTCATCACATTTGCCCTTACCTCTTGATTTGTGATATTCCACACCTTTCTAGCTAAAAGTTTTTTTAGGTACATGGTCTGTGGGCACATGGGTGTGCTTTGCTTATATTTGGGTAAAATTTTATGAAAACAGATTTTTTTTTTTTTTGAGAGATTTTTGCTATAGGGGACGTGCACTTGCCAGAAAGACAGAGAGAGACAGAAAGCGAGAAATCACCCCCCGGGGGGATGACCACGCCGCAGTCCCTTCTCTTCCATTCTCCTCTCGGGGCCTTTAGCATACATGTACACACGCCTGGGGTGAGTTTAAGCCACTGGGTCCGGAACTCGAACCGTGATCAACTACATGGGAGTCCAGCAACATAGCCATTACACCAACCACTGGTCCTAAAAACCAGATTTTTTTTTTTTCATCAGTTATTGCTATGTATCCATGATGGAGAAACTATATAGACATATCCTAATAAACTGTTGAATTTTTCTTTCTCTACACTATGGGTTTTATATGAAATAACAGATTTTTGTTCTTTGATTGGTAGGCATTTAAAACAACTTGAGCTTCACTGACAAATGAACTGTCAAATTTTCTTTCTCTCTCTTTTTGTTTTTAGATATTAGTTACTAATTATTTGCAGATCAACTCCAGGCAGATTTTCAAGATGTTTCTTTAACATCTTGACACTTCAATTATTTTTTATACTAGACTTCCAACTAGATCTCAAGTATTCCTTTCTTTTTTTTTTTTGGAGAGATTTTCACTATAGGGCGCGTGCACTCGCCAGACAGACAGAGAGAGACATTAGAGACAGAAAGCGAGAAATCACCCCCCAGGGGGGATGGTCACGCCGCAATCTCTTCTCCTCCATTCTCCTCTCGGGATCTTGGGCACGCACGCACACGCGCCCGGCGTGAGTTTTAAGCCACCGGGTCCGGGACACAAACCGCGGTCGACTACGTGGGAGTCCAGCGACATAGCCATTATGCTAACTGCTGGTTCCCAGGTATTCCTTTCTAAAAGAAGAAAATTAACATTAATAAGCCACTAATCTCTCAGTATAAATCAACTGCTCATGCTAGACAATTCACAAATTTTTAAAGGACTTTATAAGGACATATTTAAACACACAAATTTTATAGAAATGTCATACATAGACACATAAACACACATACCTGGTGCAAGGGCAAGTTTAAAAACACACAAAAAATGGATTATATTACTGACCTTACCTTGCTTTGGAACACTTTGATAAAAAAACTAATATGGGCCATAAGACATTCTTTGTATCTATAAAAGTAAAAACTGTGTGGGGTCTCTATTAACTGATAGAAGTGATTCATAAAAGGGAGCTATTATTTGAAGTTTTAAAAATATTTTTTATTATAAACCAATATTTTTTTAAGCCATTAAAGTTTATTCTTCTTTTTCAAGATGGTTTTGCCTGTTCAGATTCCCCTGAGAATTCATATACAGTTTAGGAAGGATTTTTCTGTTTTCTTTTTTTTTTTAATCTTTTTTATTTATTAAATTTATTTATTTACATTCACTCACTGTACATCATTACAGCATACAAAATAAGATTTTCCATCCAGAGTACACTGTATATTGGCTCAATCAAGCATGCCAACATACATCTTATCGTCAAATAATTTTCCATTTCTTGTTTCCTGTATGTTTTGCTTTTAAATGTGGGGGAGGAGGGAAGTATAGAAAGCAAACATAGATACCAGTGACCGTGTGGGAGGAGAGTGGGAGATGGCAGAGAGTAAGAGATAGGGAATCAAGGATGGGAAAAAAAAATAAACCATTATTTAAAAGATTAGGAAACTGGATATTCATACTACAGAGTATTTACTGAGGGGCCAGATGGTGTTATGGTAGTGGAGCAACTGAACCCACGTGGAAGGGTCTTCGGTTATTGTCTTGGGCCACCCTGAGGATGCTGGCCACATGCATGTGACTGTGAACTGGGCCAGCCTAGACAGGTGGATCATGGCAAGAGGAATCTCTGGGAGTTCCTGTCTCTGTCTCTCATGGGGTAAATAAATAAATAAACGTAAAAAATAAGAGACTATTTGGTGAGTCCGACAGCATGGTGTGTATGTTATGATGAAGGTGACCGAGGAGATCGGAGCAGTTATAAGTACAGTGTCAATTTACTGAACACATGGATGTTGGAGCTGAAACGGTTGAAAGAGGGTTTTCATCACATCATTAAAATGTGTTATCCTTGGGGACCAGAAGATGGCATAATGGTTACATTGTTGGACACCCACATAGTTGACTGGTTTGAGTCCCACACCTGGTGACTTAAAACTCACACTAGGTGTGTGTATGTGCATGCCCAGCATCTGAAGAGGAAAATGGAAGAGAAGCGATTGAGGCATGGCCATCTCCCTCGGGGGGTAATTTCTCATTCTGTTTCTCAGCCTGTCTGTGTCTCTGCAACAAGTGTATGCGCCTCATAGCAAAAATCTCTCTTTAAAAAAAAAATTGTTATCCATGTTAACATTATTCTTAATGATAGCTTCTCCCTCTTTTATTATAATGCTTGTTTTATTTCAGGAATGCAGAACTATTAATTTTATATCGACAAATAGGGATTACATATATATAGGGCATATAACAATTTTTTTTTTTTTGGAGAGGTTTTTGCTATAGGGAGCGTGCGCTCGCCAGACAGACAGAGAGAGACATAGAGACAGAAAGGGAGAAATCACCCCCCAGGGGGGATGGTCACACTGCAATCCCTGCTCCTCCATTCTCCTCTCGGGATCTTGGGCATTGCGACAGGAACTACGTGGGAGTCCAGCGACATAGCCATTACGCTAACTGCTGGTTCCCAAGAATTTTTCTTTTTTATGTATGTATCTGTTGTGAAATGCTTAATACAATCAAACCAATTGATTTATTCATTACCTCGCGGTGTTAATATTTTGTTTATTTTAAGCATTGTAAGAATGCTTCAGATCAACCTTGGTAGTGTTCAGGTGTGCACTGAACTACTGTCCCTCACCGTCATCACCATCACCATGCAGTATATTCACTCTCCGGAACTCATTTATCCCGCATAGCCGAGACTGAACCTTTTGCCCAGCCTCTCATCTCCTGCCTCCCTGCTGCCACCAGCAGCCACCACTCTACTCTAAACTTCTCTGACTGGAAACTTTTTAGATTTCGCATATAAGTGTAGTCACCTAATATTTATCTTTCTGGGTCTGACTTATTTCACTTAGTATGTCAACCTCCAGGTTCATCCATATTGTTCCAAAGGGCAAGATTTCCTTGTTTTAGTTTTAAAGCTGAATCATATAACCCCATATATGTATATACCACATTTTTTTTATCCAGTCTTTAATATTAAAAATATCCAAGGAGCTCTATAAATCAAGAGAAACAAACAAATCCAATTAAACATTGGGCAAAAACTTGGGGCCAGCATGTGGCATGGTGGTTCAGGTGTGGACTCCTGCATGGCTGACTGCAACTGGAGTCCTGGACCTGGTCGCTCGCTCTCTTCCCCTCTCTTTAGTGAGCATGTATACCCTGTAGCAAATTTAACAAATAATAAAAGTGATTAATAAAATTAAATAAATAATTACTTTAAAAATTGGGCAAAAACCTAAGACATTTCTTTACAGAAGACATAGAGATGGCCAAGGCATATGTATGTAAGCTTGCATACACCACTGCTCATCAGGGATATGCAAATAAGGTCCAGCAGGTGTAATTCTATGTGACAGTGACTTGCTCTGAAAGACATTGACTTCTTTGCTGAAGAGTATCTAACGATTAATATTGATAACTTTCTATAATTATAAAATGTACCTTACAAACCTGTAGTATTATACTAGCTATGGTCATGAATATTCATTTATTCCAGGCAGTGAGGGTTTGAAATTATACAATTGTCAGTGACCTCATTAATACAGTGACCTAATTAAGCTTAATGATAAGATGTAATCAAATTAAAGAATTTCATGGATGTCCTCTTTCTGACTAAATTACCTAGTGATCACATAGTTTTGTTCCGACCATGAACATATACAAGAATAAAGAGTGAAAGAGCAAAGAAGAAAAAGGGAAGGGAGGATGGTGCTGTCCTAAAGCTTGTGATGATGGAGGATGCAAATATGGAAAGCTTCATTTTCTCTGCTTCCTCATGTGTAAAATGAGAGTTGGAGGAAGGTGGACTGCAACATTTTTCAATTCTAAGAGAACAACAAGAACTGCTACCAATATACATGTTTTTCACGCCGACACAAGTGCTGTGGTTTGTTGAGATAAAAACAAAAGCAAAAAGACAAAGCGCTCCTCACAGGCTGGCTCAGTATAGGAGTGAAGCTTGATCCTACATGGTCAAACACGGTTTGAGTCCTGATCCTGGTGACTTGAGAAACATTCCAGGTGCGTGTAGGTGTGTGCTCAGACTCCCACCAGGATGGAGAAGTAGAGACGGGATGGTGGGATTACCACACCCCAGCACAATATGCTTGCTTGCTTTTTCTCGAGTCTTACAACCTTCAGCAAAACCATTTACCCTCTCTCTGCTGAGTGCCCCTGTCCTCTGGAAATTATAAAACAACTCATGACTGGGCAGCCAGTGGCATGGTGGTTAGGTACTGGAACTCACATGGTCGACTGCACGGTTCAAGGCCTGGACTCTTCTATTTGAGGAACATGCTGGGCACATGTGCATGCCCAAAATCCCAAGAAGAGTATGGAGGAGAAGGGATTGTGGTGTGGTCTTTCCCCCTTAGGATGATTTCTCACCCATCCCCTCATTCCACTGTCTCTCTCTCTCCAGCAAGTACATGCACCTACAGCAAAACTAAAAGCAAATTTAAAAACCCATGACAATTTGATGATAATTCATTAAATAATGTTACACTATGTAGACCTTCAGTTTAGGAAAGGATTGGGATATATCTCTATCTCTAGATAGAGATATAGATAATCTATCAAGACTTATATAACTTTATTTAACTTTATTACTATTATATTCCAGTTTGATCTGAGAGAGATAGAGAGGGAAAGTGAGAAAGCAAGCCACCAGGTCTGTGCTTGAACTGCAGTTGGCCATGTGGGAGTCCAGCGCCTTTAACCACCACACCATCTGCCAGCCCTGGCATTTTTTTTTTTTTGGAGGGGTTTTTGCTATAGGGTGCGTGTGCTCGCCAGACAGACAGAGACAGAAAGACAGAAAGCGAGAAATCACCCCCCAGGGTGGGTGGCCACCCCGCAATCCCTTCTCCTCCATTCTCCTCTCGGGATCTTGGGCATGCACGCACACGCGCACGGTGTGAGTTTAAGCCACCGGGTCCGGGACTCGAACCATGGTCGGCTACGTGGGAGTCCGGCGCCATAGCCATTATGCTAACTGCTGTTCCCTTCCCCAGGATTTTAATATATAAATGAGGTCTCTTTGTCTAGGCTGTGGGGAAGTTTGAGAAAAATGTATTTTTTGTGCTTTATTTTAAAACTGTGTGTTAGAATATACATTTTCAATAATGGTTCAAATAAAACAAAGACCTATGTAGAATAAAGAGAAGGAACTAAATGATCTATGTAACAAATGAGATGATCTTGCTCTTCTACAGAAAAAAATAATTATATTCCCTTTCACACTTTACAGCAAATGTAAACTTTGTGATTACACTCTGTCATCTTCATGCATAGCATTGTGAAAAAATTATTGCTTCATAAAAGCAGAAATAGATTTTCTTAATGCAATTGCCTTGAATTAAAAAAAAACCTTATTATAAAATCCACTAACAAATAAATGCTTATAATAAAAAAATAATAATAATCTTTTGATAGCTTTCAAAACTGTATCTTTTTCAGTACTTTTAGACATCCTAGAAAAGGCAAAACCAAAATCATAGTTTTTATAACTGTCTAACTAATGATTTTGGGCTGGCCCCATGGCCTAGTGGATAAGGGCCGGATCCCATGTACCTGACTGAGCTCTTGGAATCTAGACTTTGGCTACTTGGAAAGTGTGCCAGGCTAGTGTGTGTGTGCCAACAGGACAGAGAAATGAAGAAGGGATGGCGGAGCGCCTGTGCCTGGTTAGAGGGCTCTCTCTCTCCCTCCCTCTCCCTCCCTCTCTCCCCCTCCCCTTCTCTCTCTGTCTGGCTAGCACACAATGCCCTCTGACAAATGAAGCAACAACAAAACTCCTAAGTACTTATGAATTCTAAGCCTGATAGAAGAAAGATTTCTAATTATTTCAACTCACAGTTCTTTTCTTTTTATGTTGGTTTAATGAGTGTGCAGTGGGAAGAGAGAGGCATTTTTGACAGTTCTTGACATACTGCAGTTCTGCCTCCCCCAGTCTCCCAGTTAGCTGGGACCACAGATGCTTACCACAAATGCAGCAGGGTTAGGTAGGGCCAGGAACAAAACCTGGGCCTCCCATGTGGCCTCAGCCCTCATGCAAAGTGTCTACCCACATGTACAACTGCAGCTGTGCCTCACAAAATTTTTTAACTTTCAAGAACGTGTCCATTGGACCAGCAGATGGCATGGTGGTTATGGCCCTGGACTCTCACTTGGTTGATTACAGTTCTAGTCCTGCACATGGTGGCTTGAAAATCATGCTGGGTGCATAGGTATGTGTGCCCAAAATCCCGAGAGGAGAATGGAGGGGAGGGATTACAGCATGACCATCCCCCTGGAGGGTAGGGATGAGGGCACGTGATTTCTCACTTTCCCTGTTTTGTCTCTCTAGTGAGCCCACGCATTCTATGGCAGAAACAAACAAAAACAAAAATTAGTCTGCACAGAGTTATTGAAATGATATGTGTGTGTGTGTGTGTGTTTGTATATTAACTTAAAGACATTTCGACACTTTCCATGGTTAAAAATGATTTTTTTTTAAGAGGTTTTTGCTATAGGGTGTGTGCACTTGCCAGACAGGCAGAGAGACAGAAAGTGAGAAATCACCCCCCAGGGGGAATGGCCACGCCGCAATCCCTTCTCCTCCACGCTCCTCTCAGGATCTTGGGCACGCACGCACACGCGCCCAGCATTAGTTTAAACCACCGGGTACAGGATGTGAACTGTGGTCGACTACATGGGAGTCAAGCAACATAGCCATTATACTAACTGCTGGTCCCCCCCTAAAATGATCGGTTTTTGTATGCCATTGCTGTGAAGTAAATTTTGAGAATATTCAAGTAGAATGTTAGCTTAAAAGGATCCAGGACTTCCATTTGTGATAATCTGCCAACTTGGTTGTTTCTGATGGATTTTCCATCAGACTCAGTCTGCATCCTCTTTCTTTATGTCTCGCTGGAGCCAAGCGTTCAACAATGACACTATATATCTTTCTGTGCAATTTGCCAATTTGGGTTACTTTGAAACCTAGGTGCTTCTGAATTGTTTTTGTGAATCACCACTCTGCCGAGAAAAAAACTGAACAAAGAAATGATTTATTTGCTGAAACATCAATGTGTGTGTGTGGTTTTTTTTTTAAATGTTCTAACTCAAAAGACATTTTTACCAAAGGAAAAAAAAAAGACAAAAAAGACCTTTTGCAAGGATCAAAGCAGTCGTTTCATTAAGTAAATAGGTACCATTAAACCGTTTTTGGAGATATCTTAATTATTAAGAAAATAAAACTTTATCAGAAAGTTTCTTATAGGCTTTGTCTTAAAAATTAGTCTTTTTTCCAATAATTTTGGACAGCTACTTTCATGCTCCTTTTATGCTCTGATTTTTCAAATCTTCCTTCTATATTTCACTTGTGTAACTTCTGCTGGGTTGTTCAAAAAGTCATGACACATTCTTGCATAGAAAAACATAGAAAAAATACATCATGACCTTTCCAGCAACCCAATATTTACAACGGGTTGCTCTTTGGCCAAAATGAACTCAAATGTATAATGAAAGTCTTCAGAAAGTTGATAGAAAATGTATATTGTGAAGAAAAAACTGCATGGACTTAAAAATTTTTTATTCTAGAAAAACTTAGTTTATTGTTTTTTAACATTTATTTATTTGAATTATGTGCATGTGCCTATGCATGAGAGAGATAGCACCCCAACAAGATCTGGACTCTGCTCTTCACCTTCAGCCTCTGCTAGCCTTGAATCATGGGCACGTGCCCAGTGTACTCAGAAAGGTCTTTGGACACAAACCCAGAACCTTCCCCAGTGGGTCATCCTTTCAGAGCTTCATGTTTTATAGCCAGGCCACTATCTGGTTCCTTAACCCATACTATATTCCATTTCCCCACTAACTTTTTCAAGTATTCCTCCCCCCAAGTAGTATATATTATAATCTATTAAGAAACAAAGGCATCTTATAGAATTCTGTCTGCCTTGAATAAGTGGGGTGAGTTCACCGAAGTGTCCAGTTTTAAATAGTACGGCTCTCTCGAGCATGCAGTGTAGAGGCCTTTAGGTAAGACCGGCTTGTCTCCCTTAGTGTTTAGCTCCTCAGTCACGTTCATATTTCTTAATAAGGCAGTTCTTTTTCAAGCGCCATTCTTCGTGATGTCCCAAACTTGTTTGGGGTTTTACTTACTGTCTTTAATTAGTTACTATATTTGATTTGCTTTCTCTCTACATAAGAATATTTATTTTATTATTATTTGTATAGACATCTTTGGAAGTCAAGTATAATTTTAAAAAAAAGTTATTTGGACACCTGTCAATAGGTGTGTGCACTCACTACAAAGAGAAAGCAACCCTTTTCCATTCGGGAGTGGTCATGCCATAAGCCTTTTTCTTCCAGTTCTCTATCCCATCAGGATTTTGGACATGCGTGCACATGTACTCACACCCAGTGTGTTTTTCAAGGTGCCTGCAAGGGGATTCAAACCAAGGTTGGCCATTTGGAATCCAGCTCCCAATGCACAGCACTTAACACTGCACTGTCGGGCTTGGCCTGTATAATTACGTAAATGACAAGTACTTGTTTTTCAATTAGAGGTGCTATTTATTTTATCAAATGTATCCATAGGTATCAAATAATGATGGCACTGGGCTGCAGATTCACAGACATCCTCTTGTACTAGATGATTAAGAAAAATCATTAAGATATGTGCATTGCAATATTTATTTTTTATGTATTTTTATTTAATTTTATTTATTCATTTATTTTAATTTGACCAAAGAGAAGAGAGAGAGAGAGAGACAGACAGAGTGAGAAAGAAGGTGAGAAAGTAAGCCACCAGGTCCAGGATTTGAACTGTGGTCTGCCATGTAGCAGTGTCCAACACCTTAACCAGCATACCACCTGCTGGCCCCTCCATATTTATTGTATAAATATATAAATACATGGTATAATGAAATATTGTATGCTATCATATGTGATTATTTGAACATTTATATTATGCACATGGGAGGGTCTTCAGAAAGCCCATGGAAAATGCATATTATGCATGGATAATATGCATAATAAAGTTATGCATGGATTAAAAAATGGTTTTGCACCAAAAATAAACTTGTACTTCAATTCTAGTTTTTAGTAAACTTTTCAAGTCCCCTTGTGTTACATCTGTGTGAATGAATAAACATTAAAACTAAGTGTAATGAGTTCTGTTATACAGGTCTTTAATTATGGTCATTGAAACAGGATTTGGTGTTTACATTCCTTCTCTAAACATATCCTTCTTTTGTATATATATATTTTTTGTTGTTGTTGTTGGAAAGGTTTTTGCTATAGGGCGTGTGCGCTCGCCAGACAGACAGACAGAGACAGAGAGACAGAAAGCGAGAAATCACCCCCCCGGGGGAATGGCCACGCCGCAATCCCTTCTCCTCCAGTCTCCTCTCGGGATCCTGGGCACGCAGGCACACGCGCCCAGCGTGAGTTTAAGCCACCAGGTCCGGGACTCTAACCGTGGTTGACTACGTAGTAGTCCAGCAACATAGCCATTATGCCAAATGCTGATCCGCTTTTGTATATTTAACTATAAGTGCCAAACTAGCCTAGTGATTCTTTTTCTGCCCATTTACTGCCACTTAGAACTCCTTCTCTTTTATTGTTGACTTGTTTCCTTACAACTTTAGCTAACTTGTCCATGGGCCATGGTGCTTTATAGTTTATCCTAAAGTGGCTCTAGGTCAGTTTCTCTAAGAATGTGATTAACTGAAGCAAGGTGAATGAAGCAAAAAGATGCTTTCGTTTTTTTTTCTTTATACTCCTTCTGCGTGTATGTTTTCCATCTTGCATGTTAAAGTCTTAAGATGAGGTAATATCTACATATTATTTTAGTTTGTTTGTTTGTTTGTTTTGTTTTGTTTTGTTTTTTGCCATAATACCGGTGTGCTGGCAAGAGAAAAAGAGAGCCTCCCTTTTTTCACCCAGGAATGGGAGAGTGGAAGCCAAACCACAATCCCTGCTCCTTCATTCTCCTCTCAGGATTTTGGGCATGCACCTGCTCTTTGTATGATTTTCAAGCCACTGGGTTTGGGACTCAGATCGTGGTTGGCAATGTGGGAGCCTACCACCTTAAATGCCATCTGCTGGCCCCGAGAAAGATCTATTTTATATGTTTCTTTCTTTCAAGAGAGACAGGGACTGGGTCTTCCCTGCATAGGGTCTTAATGGTGCCATCCCCTCACAGGCTAGAGCCAACCAGGATCATGTGTGACCCTGCAGGGTGTTGAGGCAGGTGGGGAAAGAAGCTTGAACCTTCCCACGTGGTCTCCAGCACCCTGAAACAGAGCCCCTCCGGCCTGTGCCACATGGCTGGGCCTGAAGAGGTACTTTGATGACAAAAAGACCTCCTTATCCTGGAATCTAGACTGTCATCTGTCTCATACTTACTTCTCTTGGGTTATTATAGGAGGGTGAAGTGAAATAATGCGTGGAAAATGCTCCGTGTGTTAGAACCTATTAAGAACCCCTAACAAATAGCTTTTATGACTATTATTTCTAGTAAGTTTGTATATTTTATTAAATATCCTTATACCTTATAACTTAGTAATTATGTATATATATTTGTAAGAACTTCAAAGATTACATTTTACGTTTGGTGTAATTTTCTTCCCCATGAGGATTATACTTTGGCATTCAAGCAGCTATGTTCATAGTTACCTTTTGCAAAATGACCCATTTTATAATTTGGTAGTAGTCACCCATACATGCTCATTGCCGAACCATTGCTATAAAAGTGTGTTGGTGTGCTCATTTTTTTCCGACTGTCTTGGTAAACCTTACTGTATTCACGATTTGTTTTAAAACCATAAATAGGTATTTAAATAAACTCCCAGTCAGGCTAAAGTTACAGTAGAAATATTGCATCATATGCCACCACCTTAGAAACTCTCCCTTGGTAGTAATGGTCCCTGGCTCCCTTTGGGTATTTTAGGCATTGATACTCCATAATGGGCCATTAAGGAAGGTGTTTAATTTGAGACCTCTCCAGGTGCACCCTACTGAGATGAGATAATTTCAAAACATGTGTATTTTCTTTCCTGCCTGGTTGTTTCTGATATACTAACGACAGGGACTGGAACGCAGAAAAGCTCTACTGTATTATTTTGGGAATCACTGAAGACAATATAGTCCTTTTATAAAATCTGAAGAATAAAATATGTAAAACCTATTACACTGATACTTCTTGTAATGTAAGGAGATTCTAAAGGAATTATCTTTGGACTTTTAGTATACATTTAAAATTTTTTTCCACAATGCCACAGTAATCTCTTCTTTTTAAATACTAGTTGAAACTCCTTTTGGGGAAAAAAAAAATGAGATTGAATTTTTCTGAATGCGGAAATCCAGGGTTTAGATGCCAATTGTTTACATGCAAGAAAAGTCTGACACTGACCACTCAGGATAATGAAACCACAGTGAATGTGTGATACAGGAAATGAGCTCATAGAGAGATACACCTTCCCCTGCATTCTTCTTTGTTTTGCAAAGTCTTCAAAGGAAGTGTACAGTGAATGAATGTAAATAAATTAATTTAAATGAAAAAAAAAAAAGCAAGTAAGCAAGTGTAAGTCATGGGTATTTTTTCTTACCTGCTGGGAGGAGTTGGAAGAATAGGAATGTAACATTACTAACTCCATTCTGTAGCTTCTCTATTCTTGGCTGTGTTTTTCAGTCAGTACTTAGGAACTATCATACTTCCAGAGAAGAAGTGTTAAAAAATGAGACGTTTCCTGGTTTAGTCTCTAAAATCATTACTGGAGCTTAATATGGTTCTAGTGATCTAATCCGACATTTCAAGTTTCTTGTTCCCAGCTTTGGAAATATCTTTTTACCAATCTCAGCTGTTGTGTCAATTGCACTGATCATGATACTTAAAATTTCACAGGCGAGACTATCGTTGTGTTGGGCTTTGTGTGTATGTGTGTGTGTGTGTGTGCGTGTGCGCCCGTGCGCGCCAGAGGGCATGTGTGCTCGCCAGAGAAAGACACAGAGACGGGGAAAGGAAAAAGGACACCTTATGAGGTGTGGTCATGCCACAATCCCTTCTCTTCCATCACTTCTCTCTTTCAGGATCGTGGCATGCACGTACTCATGCCTGGCATGTTTCTCAAGCTGCTAGGGACTCAAACCACCTGGTCAGTCATGTGGGATCCAGCCACCTTAACCACCAGGCCATGGAGCCAGCCCATGATATGTTGGGGTTACATCAACACTAGAATCTCACTTGTAACACACATGATCACCAGATAAAGCATATCGTCACTGTTGTCAAACATCAACTACTCCGGTAATTGCGGTATAAAATTGCCAGAAATAAAACGTGGATCTGACCTGTAGTCTAACCTTGGAGTGGCTAAGAGAGCTGGATCCCACATGGCCCTCCATGGTTCAAATCTCAGTGTTGGTGGCTTGGAAAACAAGTACTTGTGTGTCCATATACCAAGTGGAGAAGGGATTACAGCATGACTATGCACTATTAGCGGAGTGTTTTCTCCATCTCTCTTTCTCCTTCTCTGTCTCTCATTCTGGAGAACATACACGCTTTCTGGTGATTTAAGAAAAAAAATAAAAAGAAGAGTACTTGAGAACCTCCAAGATTATTGTTTCTAGGTTACTCCACTAATGAAAGCAGTGGTCTGTTCCTCACTTACCCAAAGCAAGTCTGAATAAAATGAATTATTGACATCTATTTCAGTGTGCCCAGAACATGTAATATATGGTGTCAGGGAGGGGTAATTAGAAGTGAAGACATTGAGGATCTTCTGTTCATGACGTGATTCACACAAGCTAAAATTTGTTAGACTATTTCAGTACAGAGCTATATTCTAGATCTTCATCCTACACTATTCCACCTATAAACACTAATCATACTTAGCTTGCTTTTACATGCAGAAGTCAGTAGTCAATGGAAGTGATGGGAGGCAGGTGGCATGGTAGTTATGGGCACTCAACTCCCATATGGCTGACCATGATTTGAGTCCCAGACCTGGCAGCTTGCTTTTTCACTTTCCCTCTTTCTCCCTCTCTCTTGTTCTGTCTCTCTCTGGTCAAATTTAAATAAATAAATAAATAAATAAATAAAGTTAAATAATTAAAAAAAAAGTTCTTTAAACTATCCCTCCCCCAGTTTCTTGAATTTACCAATTAGGAGTCAAGTAGCCCCTTCTTGTGGGATTGTTATAGAATGTACAATAAACTTTATTCCTAGAATCAGTTGAATAAGTTCATTCCTCGTAAGCTTTCAGAAGATGCCTGATGTAGTAAGGGCTCATTACATGTTTGCTGTTATAAAGAAAACTATTATTTTGCTTTGTTCTTTGTAGGTCTTGGAATAGATTCACACGTACCATTCCTGTAAATAAAATGAGATAATTTACTTTGAGCTGTTGTAGCTATCTGCTATATTCTGAATGTTCTAACTGTAACTAGCTATTCTTTGTCAATTCTACTCCCCTTGGAAACATAAAAACTGACCCTTGAGGGCCAGCAGATGGCTGGAAGTTAAGGCAGCTGGATTCCACATATCTACCCTGTCATTTGAACCCTGAGTCTAGTGGCTTGAAAAACATGCTGGGCATGTGTGTGCAGTGCTGAAAGGGGTGATTTCTCACTCTCCCCCTCCTTTCTCTCTGATGAACTCATATGCCCTATAGCAAAACTTAAAGAAGAAAAACATCAATCCTTGATGAATGATAATGTCAATGTAAATAACCAACTCTGTAAAAATAATAGTTAATGTGGTTTATTTCTAGGCAGACCACAAGTGACCTAGGTCCTTTATTTGATTTTGAATGAAAGACAGAGTTTGGAATTTAATGATTTTTTCCATTGGTCTGGCCCTAAAAGGCAGGACATGAGGAAGTGGGGGTTGGGATGCTTGTAGGTTATAGTTGGGTTCTATGGGTTTTTTTTTTTTTTTGGAAGAGGTTTTTGCTATAGGGTGTGTGCGCTCGCCAGACAGACAGAGTGTCATAGAGACAGAAAGCGAGAAATCACCCCCCAGAGGGGATGGTCACGCCGCAATCCCTTCTCCTCCATTCTCCTCTCGGGATCTTGGGCACTCATGCACATGCACCCGGTGTGAGTTTTAAGCCACCGGGTCAGGGACGCGAACCATGGTCGACTACTTGGGATATCCAGTGACATAGCCATTACGCTAACTGCTGGTTCCTGGGTTCTGTGGTTTTTAGGGTGGTGATTGGAAAAGGAAGGTTGCTGAGATCAGAAAGGAATGCACTTTAACAGAGATAGGAGGCTTAATTTATATCACAAAGGTGCTCCAATACTATGCCAGGGGTAGGGCGTAGGAAGAATCCTGTTACCAATGGGTCAAAATGGTCTGTTAGTGTTTGTGGGTGTAACTGACTCTAGAAAGGATTTTGGAAAAATAGGAAAAAGCAGTTAGAAGTCTGTCTACAATAATAAGTGGCACAAGTTAAAGAGTATTTATTTTAAAAAAATATTCCTTGAATAATAGCCGTGTCCATCTAGACTTATTTTTTCACAGCTGAACTGATGAACTTTTGAGATGAATATTTTCATCTTAAGAGAGATTAAAAATTACATATATGGAAATAGTGTTTATGGAAAGAACATGAGATTCCTTTTTTAGTATAAATTATCTGATCGTCAAGCAATTGAATCGTTTTCTATGCATGTTGCATTAACATAATTATTATACTTACCCCTAATTTAAAACTCATTGATTTTAATTCCAGTTGAATATATCAATAGAGGCAAAATGTTACCTTATTCGAAGCCTGTTAGAAATGAACTGCAGTCAAACATTTCGTGAGATCTCAGAGAAAAGAACTAAAGGGCACTTCACAAGAAAATGATCCTGTGTAAAACATCAATCTATTTCATGGATAAAGATCTGTTTCCCAAAAGTGAAAAATAGCAATATTTAATAAATTCATATTTGTTCCTAAATACTAATAGATATTCATTAGTTCTTAACAGTACCTGAAAGACAGATAGACGGGACATTTTTTTCAAAAAATTATTTATTGAATTCAATTTATTACTATTATTATTTTAAAATTTGCTACAGGGTATATGCAGTCATCAGAGAGAAAGAGAGAGAGGGAGGGAAAGTGAGAAAGCAAGCTGCCAGGTCTGGGACTCAAACTGCAGCCAGCCACACGGGAGTCCAGTGCCTTAACCACCACAATATTTGTTGGCCCCTATCGGACTTTTATTCTAGAGAAACTTTCTTAAATACTTTCACTGATGACTTGTTTTTCAACTTCGCATCCTTATAATCATTTAGAATATAATTGTGAGATGTGTGTCTTAAGTAATAAAAGAAATTATGTGTTTGTGTTTCAAATGATGTGTAGACATGTACCATTTCATTGCTCAAATTGTGATTTAAATAATGTTTTCTTTTTTATTTTTTTGGAGAGGTTTTTGCTATAGGGCCCGTGCTCTCACAAGGAAGAGAGAGACAGAGAGACAGAAAGCAAGAAATCACCCCCCAGGGGCATGGCCATGTCACAATCCCTCCTCCTCCATTCTCCTCTCAGGATCTTGGGCACGGACCCGGCATGAGTTTAAGCCACCAGGTCCAGGACTCGAACTGCGGTTGACTACATGGGAGTCCAGCGACATAGCCATTATGCTAACTGCTGGTCCCAGATTTAAGTAATCTTAAAGCTAAGGTTAGGCCACCAGGTGGCGTGGTGGTTAACGGTCTGGACCCACATGAATGACTCCATGGTTTGAGTCTCAGACCTGTTGGCTTAAAAATATGCCGGGTGTGTGTGTTTGTGTGTGAGCATGTCCCAGATCCAAGAAGAGACGGAAGGAAAAAGGATTGCAGTGTGACCACACCTCCAGAAGGGCGATTTCTCACTTTCCCAATCTTGGTTGAATGCACATACCCTAAGGCAACAAATTTAAAAAATAAAACCAACAATAACAAAACAAAAGCTAATGTTAATCATAAAAGTAACCAATAAAATTAAAATTAACCTTAGTCGAATATAAGTATGTCTGTCGTGTGCTGATCTCTCTGAAACTTGGGTAGGAGACGGTACAGAAGGAATGCTAGAAGAACGAGATGGGACTGGAAGTTCTAGTGGAAATGTTGTTTTTGTCCTTAACTACTTTCCATACTCAAAATTTGATTTAACTCTTACTGTATCTTTTCTATTCAGCCTGTTGTTTTGGTTCTTGTTTTCTTTCTTTCTTTTTTCCTACCCTGTGAGAACACACAATACAAAATGATGTTTCTAAAACTTGAAAAATTTGTTGTCCTGACTTTCCTCAAATAATCTGTATTTTTTATTTTCGAGAGTTTTTTTGGTATAGGGCGCATGCGCTCGCCAGACAGACAGACAGAGACACAGAAATTGAGAAATCACCCCCGAGGGGGAATGGCCATGCCACTATCCCTTCTCCTCCATTCTCTTCTTGGGATCTTGGGCACGCACGCACATGTGCCCAGTGTGAGTTTTAAGCCACCAGGTCCAGGACACGAACCGCGGTCAACTACGTGGGAGTCCAGCGACATAGCCATTACGCTAACTGCTGGTCCCATGTATTTTTTAAAGAATTATTTTATTTAACTCTATTCATTTATTTATTTTTAATTTGACCAGAGAGAAAGAGAGAGAGAGAGCGAGAGAAAGCTGCCGGGTCCATGTCTTGAACCACACTTGGCCATGTGAAAGTCCAGCACCCTTAACCACCACGTCACCTGCCGGCCCCCAAATAATCTATATTTTAAGTCACAGTGCTCGAGTTGCAGGTAAACTCCCACCATACTAATTCTGACAAATACCATGACTGGCACTGCTCGCCTAAGGTATTTTTATTTTCTCTCCATTTTTTTCTTACATATACCATAACCAATGTAATCTTCCGAAAGCATGGTATTCACAAGGTACCCTCTGATTCTATCCTTTTTTCCACTCAGCCACTCACAGACTCTGATCAAATGTTCTTCTATCCTGCTTACCACCAAGGGTAATCTCATTTACCATTTATATAACCCCACTTTTGGATACAAATCCCATCAGTAAATGAGAACAAGGATTTTTCTCATTTATCACCTGCCTACTTTTGCCAGGAACTATTGTAGGTTCTTTGTATATTTATCTAAGCCTTAAGCCCCCTGGTATAGAAACTTTAGGTAATCTGACTATGGTCTGATAGAACACAACACAGAGAGGGCTTAAAACTGGCTCTTTTTTCACTCCAGAGTTGTATCCTCTGTTCATTTTGCTTCTCAGTGCTTTGCCTTTTCAGTGTTTCATACTGAATGAGAGTTGCTCAGATTTAAAAAAAAAAAATCTGTACAGGAGAACTAAGAAAGTAGGCCCACATTCTGTTCGAAAGTCATGGAAAATATATGGACTTAGTACAGATGAGGTTTCTTCAGCTCGTACTTGATTTGAATATATTATAAAACATGCATGTATCCAGATAGTAGTCACTGGCAAATGCCCCCCCGTACCATTCTATCTAAAAGTGTTGTAATTCTCCAGAATCAGTATTTGATCTCAGATGGTATAATGGCTGCTTAGCAGTGTTCGGTAAGTTTGGAACTTTGACAGAAATACTGTATTATGAAAATGCAAAGGGTGCGTTTGTGTGTGTGTGTGTGTGTGTGTGCGCGCACACTGCCATGATAAGTACTATCGAAATACTTGGTTGCCTTATTAACTTAATGGCTCACTTAATATCTCTATTTCAGACCTCTATTAACTCAGGCTTTTTTATTTCAAAACAGTGATCTTTTATGCAAATTAAATTGCGAACAAAATGTTCAGATGTTGAGAAGCAACAATGAGGACTCTAAACTTTTTGGAATTTACTTCCTATAAATATTTATCTTCATCTTTAAACTAGATTATTGTTGGGACCAACAGATGGCATAATGGCTACGTTACTGGACTCCCATGTAGTCAGTCCTGGTTCGAGTCCCAGATCTGGTGGCTTAAACTCATGCCAAAAGCCTATGTGTGCGTACCCAAGATCCCAAGAGGAGAATGAAGGAGAAGGGATTGCAGTGTGGCCATCTCCCCGGGGGGGATTTTTTATTTTCTGTCTCTCTGTCTCTCTCATCTTTCTGGTGAGCGCACATGCCCTATAGAAAAAAACAAACCCTCTCCAAAAAAAAAAAAAAGATTATTGTTAGTGTTTTATCTATATTGATGTATTTCATGATTTGGAGTGTCACAAAACGGAAAGTTTGAAGCCAAATTGAGTTGATGTTTCTTTGTATAGGCTTCAAGTTCTTGCCCATTCTGCACAGGCCAATCCTCTACATTATTTTATTTTCTAACCAACTGAGTTTTATTTGTTGCATAATCCACCTTAACATGTTTCAGCTAGAAAAACACTAAGTTTGAATAAAGATATTACAAAATGAATTAGAGGCCAATTAAAATTTCCTTTGGAAGAGGGAACACCACAGTTCTCTTCAATTAAGAAACACATTTTATAGACCTGTGTGTGTTTGTTAATTTTTAACACCCATCATGCCATGACTTCATAGGGAATAGGTTCCAGAAGCTCAGGCTCCTTCCCATCAGTTCTCACAAAGTGTGATTCTCTGGGTGGAGCAGGCTGGCACTTTAGTTGAACCCAAGTACCTTTCTCTTTGGCTTCCTTCATTTTCTGGTCATTTTCCTTCACACGTTTTAGGAAGCTATCTCTGCTCTTAAGATGCTTCACATGCTCAATAAGCACATTAATTCTCTTGAGCAGAATCATGCCCTTAACTTGTTTGTTTACAACAATGCCAACAGCATTTTAGGCAACACTGTAGCCTCTTCCAGTGTTGCCATGCTAATATGGGAACATTGTTTTTTGAACAGTACCGATTCCCTTGATGTCTACATTATCACCTTTCTCACTTCCTCCTGACAAACCACATGGTGCGCTGTTCTGTAAAATGCTCCTTCACCAGATCTGTATCATTAATTACCAGCAAACCTTCATGCACGATGGTCTTCCAACTACTATTTAGTAAATTCTGATCCATTCTTTTTTTTTTTTTTTTGGAGAGATTTTCACTGTAGGGCGCGTGCGCTCGCCAGACAGAGAGAGACATAGAGACAGAAAGCGAGAAATCACCCCCCAGGGGGGATGGTCACGCCGCAATCCCTTCTCCTCCATTCTCCTCTCAGGATCTTGGGCACGCACGCACACGCGCCTGGCGTGAGTTCTAAGCCACCGGGTCCAGGACACGAACTGCGGCCAACTACGTGGGAGTCCAGCGACATAGCCCTTACGCTAACTGCTGGTTCCCCGATCCATTCTTCAAGCTCTAGCATCATGGTCGGTCTCCATGCAGATCTCGAGATTTTTCTAACCTGCGCTATGTCCTTTAACTGTTTTATTCTTTATCCCATCTAGATTTGTAATTCCACGGAGATTTCCTAAGTTATCTCTTCTCCCTTTCTGTTTCTTTATTATTTCCTCCTCTTTTAATGTGGGAATTCCATATCTTACGTACATACTGCCTGCGACCAGTCATGGTGTGCTCTAGAAGAAACTGTCAGAGAGTGATGTTGAATTTAATATTTCTGGCCAACGTTAAACAGGATGTTTGGGGTTTTTGTCTCTATAAAATTCCAAAGGGATTTAGCAACATTTAAGAAATTATTCATTAGTAGAACATTCAGCTCTTTATTACTACTAAACTCAGTGTTTAACTACTAACTAGACTCAGTGTTTCAATGTTTTATTAACACTTATTTAATATAATGTTTTTTGACTTGATAAATATTGAAAAAGAAACATGAAACGGAGTGGAATGTCTCTTAAAGTCACATTGTTAGGAGAAATTGTTTATTATTATTATTTTAGTTTTGCTATAGGGTACGTGTGTATGCCAAAGAGATACGAGGAGGTGTGTATGCCAAAGAGAGACGAGGAGAGTGAAAGAGAGAGTAAAAAGTGAGAAACCACCTCTCAGGAAGGATGGCCATGCTGCAGTCCCTTCTCCATTCTCCTTTTGGGATTCTGGGCACACACACACTCATGCGTGCTGTATTTTCTAAACCACCAGATATAGGACTCGAAATGTGCACTCAGCCATGTAGGATCTAACCGTCATAACCACCACACCACCTGGCTGACTCAAAATTGGTTAATTTTATAAAACTAGTGTGAGCAAGAGATAGGAAGACTCAAAGCGAAGTGCTTTACATCCGGCAGTGCATTCACATCCATTCTCTCTGTTGAGGAAAAAATGCATGTAATTATTTTAGCAAACAGCAGGAGAAACTTAAAGGAAAAACATATTTGTTAAGTTTCACACATTGTAAATTATGCCTAACATTAAAAAAAGATTACATAATGTACACAGTCCAAACTTCTTTAGAACTCAGCTGATGGCATGGTGAAGGTGGCTGGATCTCACGTGGCTTGACTGTGCATTTTGAATTCTGGACCTGTGGCCTGAAAAAACATGCTGGACATGTGTGCGTGTGTGTGCCCCAAATTCCAAGATGAGGGAGAAATGGAGGAGCAGGGATTATGGTGTAACCATACCCATGGGCGGATACTTGGTCACATTCTCTGTCTTACTCCAGCCAGTGCACCCATCCTCTGCAAATGAAAGGGAAAAAAATTCTTAGGTACAAGAGGACTTTGAAGAGGACACAGAAGTACTTCATGAAGATGATCACACATATATATAAATTAAAATTTTAAATGCATTTATTTAAATAAAGGTCATGAATAAAAGAATATATGAATTATTTTGGTACAAAAAACTAGAAATCCTTACATAGTTTCACAATACATACTTTCTATAAACTTTCCAAAGACTATTAAATTATATAATTTTAAACTAGCAATTTTTTTTTTAAGATTTATTTATTTATTTATTTATTTTTAATTTGACCAGAGGATATGGGAGAGAGAGAGAGTGCACGAGGGAGAAAGAAAGTGAGAAAGTAAGAAAGGAAGTCACCAGGTTTGGGACTCAAACCATGGTCGGCCATGTGGGAGTCTAGTGCCCTTAACCACCTTACCGCCTGCTGTTCCCATCCTGCTTTTAAAATATATGTCTAAAAGAGCCAAATGCCCACAAACAGATGAATGGTTAGAAAAACTGTGGCAAATATACTCAATGGAATACTATTTAGCCCTAAAAAGCAACAAAACCCTGGCTTTTGACAGGAAGTGGATGAATATCGAAGACTTCACTTGCTGAGTGAAGCAAGCCAGGCTATGAAGGAGAGGCATTGTATGTCCCCACTTAATATATACCGAGTGTCTCCACTCTATGACTGAAACTAATTCACTAAAGGATATAGAAACACGGTATATAGATGTAAATACCAGATATAGTATGTGTGCAAGAGAAGGGTCTGAGGGAGGACATTTAGAAGAAAAATAGGGAAGCAAAGTATTAATGTCACAAAGAAATGTGGTATTATCTGTTGAGGATATTTTGTAGTTTTATCAACTGTATTAGGGAGAAATGTTCACCTGTTGAAATATCCATTTTGTAAGACAAATAATTGAATGTATAAAAGAAAATGAAATGAAAAAAAATTTAAAAAAGTTATACCAGATGACAAGAAAAAATTTGCAAGTTTTCTTATAACTCAAGAATTTGGTCAGATAAATAAAACAAAAAACTGTGTGTGTTACTCATTTCCATATCATTTCTGTTTTGTCTTTATTTATCTATTTTTTAGTGTTTGTAATAAGAGATGGAAAGAGACAGTGAGAGAGATGAGATGGAAGTGGAGTGGGGACAGGAGGGGGAGGTGATAACCATGCCACAATCCCTTCTCCTCCATTCTGCTCTCAGGATTTTAAGAACGTGTGCACACGCATCCAGTGCATTTTCCAAATCGCCAGGTCCCGGACTCTAACTGCACAGCTGGCCTTGTGGGATCCAGCTGCCTTAACCATGCCACCTGCCTGGTTCCCTTTCTGTTTTATCTTAACATAGGTTTCTTGTCAATGCTTTTCCTATCATTTTAAAAAGTGTAAAATGTTGAGATTGTCTAGGATAGCTTTCCTATATCTTTGAGATTAAGAAGAAAATCTTGTATGTTGTATCTAGATTTAGGGCTCTAGTCGCCTATGTATACAAATGATTCAGTAAATATTTTTAGTTAGATTGTCAAATAATCAGGACAGCCCTTAGCTGTGTTGTTTAGTGAGCTGAGTCCCACGAAACAATGCAAATTGGAGTCCTGAACTCTAGCCTGAAAAACACGTGTGTGTGTGTGTGTGTCTGCGTGCGCGCACACGCACCCGAAATCCCCAAAGGAGGGATAAGTGGAGGGAAAGGGACTGTGCCTATTCCCTGGGGGTGGGGGTGCTTCCTCAGTCTCCCTCTCTCTGTCTCTGACAAATGCACAGCCCCCTAGG
>NW_006159648.1:1384465-1403921 GCF_000334495.1 Tupaia belangeri chinensis
CTTCTTACCAGCAAAAGGATCAAAAGGATAAAATAAAAATTAAATGAAATTCACAATTGTTGAGTCATAAAGTGGTTATCACATGCCAACTCTTGTTCTGGGTGATACATATTTTTATGTCTTGTATGTAATTTAGAGTTACAGATTTTAATTCATGCACGCAGTGTTTATGTACACAGGAATTATAATAAGTATCATACAGATAGGCAGCTGAGACAGCTATGGTGTCAAGTGACTTGCACAATGTCACAATATTTCTAGAATTAGTAACTGAAATCGGGTAGTCTGGCTCCAGAATCTTTGGCCTTAACTATTGTGCTCTCAATAGTAATATCAAAGAAATCTGACAAATTTGTTTATAATCAAGATGAGTATTTCAGAAAGATTTGGGGTTTTGTTTTGACAATATGAAGCTTACTGGTACATTTTTCAGTAAACTACGTTTTTAATATTACCTTCAGAAATGTGTTACATGGGGCCCAGAACGTGGTGTGGTTGGAGCACTGGACTCCTACATGGCTGATTGCGGTTTTAGTCTGAGATCTGGCAGCTCAAAACTCATGCTGGGAATGTGTGCATGTGTGCCCAAAATCTGGAGAGGAGAAGGAACTGCAGCATGGCCATCTCCCTTGGGGGAGTGATTTCTCTCTTTCTCTCTGTCTCTCTCTGATGAACAAACACATGCACCCTATAACAAAACAAAACAAAGCAAAGGAAAGCAAAACAAATAAGAAACACCTCTCCAAAAAAGTATTATATGTTATACTTAAAATCTGAAATTATTAAAAACATATATTAATCACTAGAACAGAAAAAAAGAAAAGAGTAGAAAGAACGAAAGCAACACAAATAGTAAGAACTACTACTTGATTGATCAATTTGAAAGGTGCCGACTGTCGAGGAGAGCCTCTTCGAATCTGGGTCTTTTCTTCAGTATTTTGACTTTCTAGGAAAAATCTGGGGCTACTCTATGCCTTAGTGGTTACAGTGTCTGTATCCCACATGGCCAAGTATGTGGTTCAATTCAAAACCTGGCAGCTTGAAAACACACTGGGCCCATGTTTGCACATGTCTAAAATACAAGAGGAGAATGGAGGAAAGAGGATTATTGCATGCCCATCTCTTCTGGGGACTACTTCCTCATTCCGCATGTCCTTTCTCTGGCAAGTGCACACTCCTCATAACAAGTTAAAAAAATATATTCAAGAAATCTGGGGGCCGGCAGGTGGTGTGGTGGTTAAAAGTTCTGGATTCCCACATGGCCAACTGCAGTTCGAGTCCCAGACCTGGTGGCTTGCTTTCTCACTTTCCCCTACTCTCTTTCTTTGTCACTCTTTGGTCAAATTAAAATAATAATAATAATAATAATAATAATAATAACAAATGGAAATAAATACATACTTTAAAAAAGAAAGAAATATGTGCAGACATTAAGAGGAGGCAAATCTACCTGTTTGGTTCTGTCAAAACGATTTTTTTAGTGCTTAAGTTTTTAATAGCTCACATAACACATTTCACATCCTTAAGCAAGATTCTTCATCTTAATAGGTGTTACATGCTTTATTTAATAGTCTACCCTCATTTCTGTCTCAGAGCTTTATGTATCAGTGCATAGTCTGTAAACCTGTGTTGAATGAATGCATGATGTTGGAGCTGCATTACAGTTCTATTTGTATTCATATGCTTGGGTAAAATAAGCTGTTTAGACTACCATGAAGGAGGCTTTATTTGAGGCTCATTTATACAGTAGTCTAAATTGTGATTTAGGAAATACCCTGCCTAGATTTTAAGTATCAAGATTTTAGACAAACATCCTTTGTTGTTGCTGTTGTTTTAAAAAGTGCCTTAGGGCATGTATACTCACCAGAGAGTCAGAGACAGACAGAGTGAAAGGGAAAGTGAAAAATCACCCCCCAGAGGGGATTGCCACACCACTATCCCTTCTCCTCCATTTTCCTCCCAGGATCATGGGTACACACACACACACACACACACACACACACACACACACACACTCCTGACATGAATTCCAAGCCACTGGGCCCAGGACTCAAACCATGGTTGGTCATGTGGGAGTCCAACGACATAACCCTTATGCCGTAGGCTGGCTCCAAGAGTGACCTCTTTGGTAAATGAAGAATCTGTGATGCTAACGGATCTTACAAAAAACAATTAGAAAAGTAATGTAGTTAATATGTAAAATAATTTCATAATATCATACTTGGAAATGAAAATGTGGCACATACACATTTTTCTGTTTTATTCTTAGTGATAATCATTAATGAACATATTTTACTATTCTAATGTTAATAAAAATTATATTTGTGGGATCAGCCCATGTGGTAGCTTGAGAAACATTCTGGGTCCATGCACTTGTGTGCCCAGAATCCTGAAAGGTGGGAGAGATATAGGAAAAGGGCTTCCAGGGTGACCACCCCTGCGTCATGGGGATGCTTTCTTACTTCCCCTCTCCCTCTGTTTCTCTCTGGTGAGTGCACATGCCTTTTGGCAAGAAATTTAAAAAAATATATTTATTTGTGGAAAATGCTTATACAAAGTAAATCAAATTTCTGTACATAGAGTAAAATTAATATATTTAAGTGAATTTGTTTGGCAGACCATTTGCGAGCAAAATACTTTGGCCGTATATACATTTAAAAAGTTTTTAAGATTATATTTATATTGCATATGATGCTTATGTTTCTTAAAATGAAGGGAGGGATAATACAGATGTCTTAGGCAAGAAATAAACTTTCAAAGAATTGAGATAAAAATACCTGAATTGAGGTGGTGTGGTCATTAAGGTGCTGAACTCCCACATAGCTGATGGTGGCTCAAGTCCCAGACCTGGCAGCTTCCTTTCTCACTTTCTCTTTTGTCTCTCTCTGGTGAGCACACACGCCTTATAGCAAAGTTTTTAAATAAATAATAATAATAATGATAAATAAAATGAAGTAAATAACTCAAAAAAAAAAAACCTGGATTTGATAACCCATGTTTTTCTTTTTTTTTCTTTTCCAGGTCTCATATTTGGGATATTGGCATTTCTGTTTTTGAGACATTTTTGTTTTGCTTTTTGAGTCTTTTTTAATTTTTTTTTTTTTTTTGGTAAAAAAATCAGTGGTCTTGGAAAACAGAAGACTTACCAGGAGTACACTTATTTTTGTCACGTTTGAAACACTTGCTCTTGAGGAACTTTCACGTCCGCGTGCACAGCCATGTGGCCATCACAGCTCCTAATCGTCATGGTGCTCTTGGCTCCTGTCGCTCATGGTAAGAACTTTAGTTGGCTTTCTGTGCGGTGCTTCAGGTCATCCCAATTGCACACCCCGGAGCCTGTCTTTGAAATCTGTGCAATGAGGTTTCGTAACCCTTATTTACCATATAGTAATATGAATATGTTAGAAGACCATAGTCTATGCTTTAAGCTGTACTAATCATTCAATTGGACTTCTCAAAGTGCCTATTGAAATGTACTTACAACCGAAGGGTTTTTAAAGAACTGTTGAACGATTTCCTCTTGGTTTTTACCACACTTATGAAAAAATTAGCCAAATTATTAATTATATCATTGATCATAATTTTTTTATCTAACTTTATTTATAGAAATCTCCAAAAAGATCTGCTTTCCCAAAGCAAGTTATATATTTTTTGAGTGTTTACTACTCTATATAATCTTGACTGCACAAAATGCAAACAATCTCTCATTAAAGGAAAATTGTTTTTGTCATATGTCTTTCGAGGAAAACTTTTAAAATGAAAGAATAAAAGTAAAATGGCAACAAATGAAAAACTTACTGAAGCCAGTGACAAAATAATATGTGTATATGTTTTCACTTTTTAGAAAGAAAGGTAATTTTATAAATACATACTAATATCTTCATAATAATAGACTTATAGACTGACTCTCTTCACTTAGACATCCTGGTATTTACAGCACAAATATAGTTAGTAATGATATACTTTTGAAAATGTAATCAAAGATATAATTATTCAGTGGGTAAGCAAGGCATTTATATTTTGTACAACTTAATGCAATATTCACTGAATCTTTCAAAAAAAACCTGGTAAGTTAAAGTTTCTATGTTCCACTTGCACAACTTAGTTTTCTAACAATTACCATCGGTTTTGCACTAAGACAAAACTGTTGTAATGTAGTCACTATTTCATATATTTATGGTAATTATAGTAGAAAAAAAAAGACACAGCTGTATTTTTCAGTGCTTAAGAGGTCTCAGAATATTACAGTGAAACAAGCAGCTGAGAGGAATTTTTAGCCTCCTTCAGTTCACTTTTGGGTTTTAATTGACTAGAGAAGCCCATTGTAGTTCATCAGTAATGCACTTCCAAATTTGGCTTATGTTCCTAAGTTTCAACACGAAATGCATTCTGCTACAATAAAAACTGGATTAAAAAAAATTATGCCTGTTGTAAGTTTTTCCTCTAAAGTTCCCTTGGTTTTCCGTATTTAGTTCTACCAAATTACTATAATATATAAACTGGCGATGTTGTCTTTAAGGGAAAGTAAAATCTTACCTATATAACCACCATGCAAATTTGTGAAATATTTCAAAATGTTTTCTTAATTCATATCCTGATGCAGCATCTTATACATTCACATATATGGGCACATATAACATACCATGAGATGGGACAATAAAATAATGATATCACTTTAAACAACTGTTTTAACCTGTAACTAATGGTTATTCAAATCAGATTTTTAATATTGTAAAAATACCTCCCGCAGAAGGCTATTTTGAGGATTAAATAAATAGCGTTTGTAAAGAATTCAACATTATGCGTGACAAACAGTGCTCAAACACGTTAATTTCCTTCATCATAGGATCAATCCCTCTGGCTTTTTTTCGTTTCAGTAAATTATAACAAACAGGAATTATTTGGCCATCAAAACTCTTTCACCTGATGTTGATGCTAAGAAAAAAAAATTACAAGCTGTTTTATCTGGTGTTGATACTAAGAGAAAAAATTATACACACACGCACACAATTCATGTTTAAAAGATCAGTCTAAAATTACCCTTTCGAGGAAGATAGGTTAAACGTAGAAATAAACACTCTAAGAAAGATCCCCTTCTCAAAGCTAAAATTTCCATTCTTCCCCAACTGCCCCTTGCTATATATATCAATGCAATGATTGCGAAGCCATAGTTTGTAGGTCTTGGTTTGAAACCTTGTAGATTGTATTGAACACACAGAATCTCTCAAAGTAGCTTTGAAGCTTTTAAAAACCCCTAACACAGTGATAAGCCACTTAGAAAGATTGACCTGGGCTATAAAATTATTTTGAACTAAAAACGAAAGTCATTCTTTCCTTTCTACATGTACTAATTAATATGACCTTGGGGTTTTAAACCATAAGAGACAAAATAATACGGAAGCATTATGCTTATAAATTGGATCCTTATTATCGTCTATGGTGTTCTAAACCTTTGCACCATAGAAAAAGTATTAGTTTTGTCTGCCTTCTATAGAAGGCCTTCTCTTTTGCCTTTGTGACACCACCTTTGACTTGTGAATGAAGGACTTTATAAACAGACTTTTGCAACTGGATGTGCTTATAATAGAGGAATGCACCTTTGATCAAGGGCTGAAATATAATAGGACAGGAATTTTTAGCGTTCCCATCAATCCTGGCTTAAAGGAATAGTGCAAAACTGGAAACCTTAGATGACTGAGATAGAACCTATGCTGCAGTTAGAGAAGTCCTTTTCTTTTCAACATCCTCTGGCGGTAACTCCTCGCCTGCTGTTTGTGGAGATGCCTGCCTTTTATTTGCCATCCTGACCACTGGGAATGAAGTTTTCTGGGTCATGACCTGGATTGCTGTTCCTTTCCAAGAGCAAATAATAATGAATACTACTGATTTTAGAGCCATGAACTTTAGATGTGTTGGTTCAGTTAATCCTTAGAACTATTTCATGGATTTATTATTATCATCTGTTGTTATTATCATCATTATGTTTTTATAGATAAAAAATGAGGGTATTTAGTTAGAGTAGGTGAACTCAGGTTACACAGCTATTACGTGACCTAGGATGATTTTTAAATCAAGAACCCAGCTTCTTGAGCTCTTGTCTTATTGCCAGTAGATATTCAATTACTATGGACGCCATTCATCTCTATCTCGTATCTCTTCTCAATTCTCCCAGTGCTAACTACCTGACTCTTCCATGGTCTTGGGCTAGGGCAAACTGGGTTTTGAAATTTGCAAATCTGAGATACAATTCCAGTTCTTTCACCTACTAGCTCTGTGACCCTGTTTCTTAGTAAACTAGTTAATAATATCATTTATCACCCACTACAACCCAGAAAACTACAAGATGCTGAGTATGGCAGTGAACGAAAGACTTGTATTTCTTTCCTCAAGGAGCTTACAGTAACTTAAACATTTGTAAGGCTATTTTTCCTCTGCAAGAATGAACATTTATTCCTTGCAGGATTATTTTAAGAAATGGATAGGATAATATATGTATAACTTCTAACATAATGCTTGGCATTTGGTAAATGCTCCAATAAAAAAATAATCCTATTCCTTATCTTGAAATAGAGCTAAACCTCTGAGCATTAGGTAAGGAAAATGCATAATTATCCTTATTCTGAAAATGGAAAGGAATCTTTTCTACTTAAACCTCAGTATTCCAGTTTTGTTAGATATTTGTTAATATTAGAATCTAAACAAAATTATTATAAATCTTAATAATTAAAATCTTTTGCTAATACGTAGGAATGCTTAACTCACCCTAATTGTTAGTATATAATCATCAGTGATGTATTAATATATTTATGAGATCTTTACATAGATTCAATCAGAAACTAAGCTCATTGCATAAGCACACACATATGCACAATTTTTAAAATTCGGAAATGTCTCTGGTTTTATGTTTATCTGTCCATATTCTATGTCTTTGTGTATTTCTTTGTATTTCTCTTTTTCTGTTTCCCATAACTGTGTCCCTTTCCTATAGAGCTATAACACCCTTATCTATAATGTAGTAAGACCTGGCAGAGTAAGGAAAACCAGCCAAGGCAGATGGCTGGTTCTTTGCTGGGCCCCACTGTTGGTTACACAAAGATAAAGGATTCCTTTTGTTGTTGGTATGGTTGGGATCAAGGGAAAAGAAGGAAATTGGAGAACAATAACCCAGCGATAACGTGGGACCTGGGCTCAATCTGTCAGTGAAAAAATATCAAGGTGCAGTGTGAGACCTTGGGCTAGAGGGTCTTTTCCTGAAAGTTAACTTCACCTAAGCCCCAAAGGATTGGGAGTTCAGAAGGTGATTATGGTGCATAAATATTTCCACTATATTTCTGCTTAATTAAACCACGTTCCAATGAAGAAAGGTAGAAATCAGGACCATTCACACCTACTATGAGTTAAGGGGAGCAGTATGTTTTAGTAACATCTCCTCAGAAAACAACAGGATTTAAAAAATATCTTGTAGAAGCACCTTTTGCATGCTTACTTTGTAAACCTTTTTTATTGTTGTTACAGTTATGTATGTATTTATAGATTCGTGAATTTATGGCTAATCAGCTCTCTGTTACCTTGAGTAATTTATTTATTATGAACAGTTCTTAGTAGGGACAAAGCAATGGTCAGATGCATATACATAGTGTTTATCTGTATTCATGTAATTTTCATAGTACTAGCAGTCTATTTTTTGTAGTTATAATACTTCTTAATGTGTCAGTGGCTTAAAACATGCCCATATATTTTAAAATTTCTGAATAAAATATGAATCTTGAAAAAGTACTAAATTTCATTTTATTGCCTAACAAATTAGGTATCCAGGTTGAATATCCTTAATCAGAGAATCCAAAACCAAAATGATCCAAAATTCAAAACCTTTTGAGAAACAGATGACATAATGCCACAAGTGGAAAATACACACCTGACCTCACGTAACAGGTCTCAGTCTAGACTCTGTAATGTAAAGGTGGTGCATGAATTGCCTTCAGGCTACATCTATACAGAGTATATGAACCTAAATGAATTTTGTGTTTCACCTTGGATTGCATTCCCAAGATATCTCATTATGTATGGTCAAATATTCCAAAATAGAAAAAAAAAAATTAAAACCTAAACCACTCTCGTCTCTGGCATTTTGGTGAGGGATACTCAACCTGTAAATTCTTTCAATGAAGACATGTCTATTAGTTGTGACAGACTAAAGCCTGCTTACCTTTGGTATTTTGAGAAATTAATCATCCTTGAAATGTTTATAATGTTTGCCAGCTGAGGTAATTTGTAATTTTTGCAGTCGTATAGCTATTTTTATGGTCAAGCGATTTAGACAGAAAAATCTGTGTCGTGGCGATGATGTATGGACGTTATTGGTAACACATCCAACACCATCCACATTAGCCCGTTGGTGCCAGATTTCAAAATGCCTATTTCCGAAGTTAATTGCACAGTCCCTAATATCACCATGTAAACAAACAAATGCATGACTGATAGCTTTGTTTTGTAAGAATTTGTCTAACACCCTTCTCAAACATCCCATATGCAGGTTGGCGATTGAAAAAGTATTCTCATAAGACCTTTGTACTTTAAAACATTTTCTCTGTGAATTTTGTTGTTTTGGTGCCCTTGGGTAATATGTACACATTACCATAAAATAGTATTGTCCTATGTTTAGATTTTATATATTGTGAGTATTTGAGGGGTTTGGAATGCTTCATTTTATTATTTTTAAAATTTTTTCAACCTGGAGGTGAATTATCGCCATAAGGTAGATGTTATACACTTACTGCTGAGTGAATTTTAAAATATTTGAATTTATATTGTAAAGTCGTTGTGTGTTTTCTTCTTGGTGTTAGCATTAAATGAGAAACACTTAAAAAGCAAAGTGAAAAAGAATTCTAGGAAGGCTTTTGCTTAACTTAACATAAAATACGTATTATAAAACTATGGTAATTGAAAGTAAAACCCCCAAATAATAAGGCCTGTTGATCAGTTTTTACAATGAGATCCCTGGGACTACAGTGCAGTTGATCTTTGTTTTGCAAAATGACAGAAATGGCTCTTCAGAAAATCAGGTGTCTAGGATAACAAGTAGTCAAACAGGCTTAAACCGCTTTGTGTGTGTGTGTGTGTGTGTGTGTGTGTGTGTGTGCGTGCGCGTGTGTTTCAAGTTATAGACTATAAAACTTCTGAAAGAAGAAGAGTGTTAGGTAATTTCACTAGGCTGAGGCCATAGGAAGTCTACAAAATTACTAATGGCATCAAGAGAATAGTTTCTTGGGGCCAGCAGGTGACTGGTGGTTAAGGCACTGGACTTCTCCATGGCTGTGAGTGACTATGGTTTGAGTCCTGGACCTCACAGCTTGAACAATCACACTGGGCATGTGTGCTTGCCTGTCCAAAATCCCAGGAGAACGGGGGCAAAGGGATTACAGTGTGGCCATCCCCCACTGGGGGGGGAATGATTTCTCGCTTTTCCTCTCTTTGTCTCTCTTCAGCAATCACACGTGTCCTGTGGCAAAACCCTAAAAAAGATAAAAGAAGTTTCTTTTTCATGAAACATTCCAAGTGATATTTCTTTTTTTTTTGGAGAGGTTTTTGCCATAGGGCGGGTGTGCTCGCCAGATAGACAGAGAGAAACAGAGAGACAGAAAGCGAGAAATCACCCCCCAGGGGGGGAATGGCCATGCCACAATCCCTTCTCCATTCTCCTCTCAGGATCTTGGGCATGCTCGCACATGCGCCCGGTGTGAGTTTTAAGCCACCGGGTCTAGGACACGAACCGTGGTCAACTACGTGGGAGCCCAGTGACATAGCCATTACGCCAACTGCTGGTCCCCCAAGTGATATTTCTGGTTAAGATGTTGGAGGGTGAGGTAATGGATCAGATGTTCTTCAAAGTCCCAGTCTTAATTCTTGAAGACTTCCAAAGTCCTTCTGATGGTCATGGCCATTGTAGTTCACAGGAAGGGGCAGGGCATGGTGGGGGTTCTAACAGAAGGTTCCTATAGGTAGGCTTAATACCCTACCCTTTGCTTCTGCTCTCATTTCTGTTTATAAAACACAGTCTAATGGCCATACCTACAAAGGTATCTGAAGAAATAGAGTCTCCTTTTGATAAAGGAGACATTCATTTGCAAAAGATACCATGTGGTTTTAAAAAAGAGAGACAACTGTATCTATTGCAGCAATATATTTTAATGTATAATGGACGATCTTTTTAATAGCTTTGTTGAGATAGATTTCACAGACCATAAAACTCACCCATTTAAAGTGTACAGTTCAGTGGATTTTATTCCATGAGCAATTGTGCAGCCATCAGCCCAGTCAATTGTAATATTATCAGTACCCCCAAAATACTTCCTACTTATTAGCAGTCCCACCTGGTCCCCCATCCCAACCCTTAGCAACCCTTGTCTGCTTTCTGTCTCTATGGACTTGCCTCTTTGGGACATTTTCTATAAATAGAATTGTGTAATATGTGACATTTTTATGGGTCTGGCTTCTTTCACTCAACATAATGTTTCAAAAAGTAACCCATGTCCCAAATACAGGAGATTCTAATTCAGTTTTTAATTGCACAGTATCCCACTATATGAATGGACCATTTTATTTCCCAGTTGGTGGAAATTGAGGTTATTTCCACTCTTTGATGATTATGAATGGTGCCACTATAGAAATCCGTATCAGACATGTTTTGGACATCTTTTTGCTTCTCTTGGGTATACACCTAAGATTCGAATTGTGAGTCAGATGGTAAACTCTTTGCTTATTAGGCTGAGGAAATGCTAAATCGATTTCCAAAGTGGATGCAAAGTTTTATGTGGGAAACAGTAATTGAGGGTTTTCATTTCTTCCTATGCTCATATTTCCTGTCCTTTTATTTCAGCCATGCTAGGAGAGAAGTAATTTCTCATTGTGGTTTTGACTCACATTTCTCTGATGCAAAATGAGGTTGAGCGTCTATCTACACCTTGGCCGCCTGTATATTTTACTTGGAGAAATACTATTCAGTGTATTCTTTATTTTTAATTATGTTATCTTTTTATTATCAAGTTATGAGTCTTCTTTTTTTTTAAAGAATTATTTCACTTTATTTATTTAAGTTTGACCAAGGAAGTGTGGGGTGGGGGGAGAGAGAGAAAGAGAAAAAGAGAAAGCACGTTGCTAGGTCTGGTCACTCAGACCACATGCCACCTGCTGGCCTTGTAAGTGTTCTTTATAGAAATATCACTTTTAGACCAGAGGTATCATTATTAGAAGACATTTAGGGACCAGCAGATGGTGTAATGGTTATGTTGCTAAACTCCTATGGAGTTGACCAGGGTTCAAGTCTTGGACCTGTCAGTTTAAAACTCATGCCAGGCGCATGTGTGTGCATGTCCAAAATCTCAAGAGAAGAATGGAGGATAAAGGATTGCAGCATCACCATCCCCCCTGGGGGGAGTGATTTCTCACTTTCTGTCTCTCTGGCAAGCTCATGTGCCACACAGCAAAACTCATTTAGCAAAAAAAAAAAAAAAAAAAAAAAAAAGAGAGAGAGAGAGACACTTAAATGTAAGGGTTCTTTAGACTACATTTTCTTTTCTTTCCTTTTTTAAAATTTTATTTCCCAGAGGGTGCGTGCACTCTGGGGTGGGGGTGGCAAGAATTCCCTTCCCTGCCACAAGGGACATGGTTATGCCTCAATCCCTTTTCCTCTATTCCTCCCTCCTTTTGGAAATTTGGGCACACATACACATGTGCTTGGCATGTTTCTGAAGCCTCCAGATCTGTAATTGAATTGCAGAGTTGGCCATGTGGGATGCAGCTCACCTAACCACCAGGCCCCTTGCAGGCCTGGGCTGCATTTTCTAAGAGAGGCATTTTGCCTCAATTTAGCTACTTAAATCTTACCTATCTTACTTATTTGGAATCACATATCATTTTCCCCTCCTTATCTCCCACCTACCCTTTCCCTCCATATTTGATTTCTGAAAGTAATTCATTAATTCAGGTATTTGTGTTGATAAGAGAGACTCATCAATAGCAATGATGGAGCCTTCATTTTGATAGCAGAACTACATAAAGGCAAATTATGGAGAAATTTGCTAAGTAATTTATTAGGTCCTCCTATTAGTTTCCAATTACTCTTACCTAAGAAAATGAGAAAGAACAGGAAACTATAATCACAGAGGCACAGAAAGTTTCCAGTTTGAACCCAGTCTAAATTCTTGTTCCTCCAGAATTTTACAAATACTCTTATTTAGGTTTTTTGGTTTCTTTACTAAAATTAAAATTTAAATACTGGATTTTTTTTTTTGAGCGGTTTTTGCTATAGGGTGCATGCACTCGCCAGGATGACAGAGAGAGACAGAGAGACAGAAAGTGAGAAATCACCCCCCAGGGGGGATGGCCATGCCACAATCCCTTCCCCTCCATTCTCCTCTTGGGATATTGGACACGCATGCACACAGGTTTAAGCCACCAGGTCCGGGACTCAAACCGTGGTCAACTACATGGGAGTCCAGCAACACAGCCATTATGCCAACTGCTGGCTCCTATTTTTATAAACGTTTATTCTCTAATATGTACTGCAAACTACTGAATGACTCTTTAGTATGTGTTAAGGAAATTATGCATGCTGTAACTTTTTATCTCTCTGTCAGATCTACATAGTGTATATTAGTAGCCTCTGAACTCACATTGATTTTTTTTTAACTTCCTAAAGTGTGCCATCACTTGCACCCTGTATAAGGCACCCCTCCATGGTGGATGGTCATGCCACAATCCCTTCTTCTCCATTTCTCCTTTTGGGATTTTTGGGTATGGAATCCCACATATCCAGTGGGTTTTTCATGCCACCGGGTCTGGGACTCGAACCAGGCCATCAGCCATGTGGGATCCTGCTGCCTTACCACCATACCACTGGCTGGCCCACACTGCATCTTTAAGTGAACAAACAAGAAGATGGAAATCAGCCTAGAATCTGAGGCTTACTATGGCAAGAATTCTATCAAAGTCGTACTAATATAGTTCATTGGGCTTATCCGATATGACGGTTTACCATTTGGCAAGAAATGATTAGGGGAGAGCTAAGTAAATAAAATGAGCAATTTATAAATGTTGATACTGGGCAGCTCCAGGGGTTTTAGGGAACCATGGAGCATGATGTCAGCAGATTTAGAAAGTGTTGTATTATTTACATGAACCCACAAACTGAAGTTTACAACATTGTCTAATCTAAATGCTTTAGAATTCTAGTTTGCATGGTCCAATTGAATGAAGTAGAATGATCTCAAACTTTAGATCTAATTCCATTTCTGTTACTTCCAAGATACAAGACCTTAGTCAATTTAAATCACAGTTTCCTTCTTTGAGCCTGTTAACATAGCCTGCTCTTACGGAAAATTAGGCCTACTTTGTTATAGTGTGATGGTTAAATAAAGCAATGTAGAGAAAGGGCCTGGTATAATAAAACCTCACACATTTAATCCTGAGAGAATGGGATCATTAAAACATACCTTTTGGAGTTAGAACTAAAAAACAAATGACCTGGATAGTAAGCAAAACTTAAAATACAACACCATCTCGGGGTCACTTACTTTCCATAGTCTTTTTCAAAGACTGCATTGTGTACCCTTAATCCGCAAATGTGACAGTTTCTCTAATTGTGAGTCTATACATTCGTACACACATTCCATCATTATATTCAGGACTCGCCCACTGGACTGTAACTAAGTCTTTAATGAGTTACTAATGAACATCTTAAGCTTAGATCAGCATTTGAAAAAAAAAAATGGTGAAGGGTGTTGAAAAGCTATTCGGAGTGCATGTCTGTCGTTTTTAATTAGACCGTAAGCCAAATGAAATTTCCTGTCATCACTTATTCTTTCCAATTTTGAAAAAGTTGAATAGTGAGTGACAGTTAGACCCTCACTTTGATATCATTAGTTTCTTATGAAGTTACATGGGGTAAATTCAGTGAGGTAAATTAGAGAAATCATGGTTTTGATGAAATGAAAGAAAAATAATATGCAGAATTAAAATAGCATTATGCAGTGTTACATTCTTCTTGGACTCAGATGTCTTTAAAACAGATTGATTTGGTTGTTGCATTAGAGAAGAACCGATGACACGAGGAAAAGAGATGCAGATATGATTAGAGCTTGTAGGTGAAAAAACCTCTGTATTATAAAAAGAACAGTCTGCGTTTACACATTACTGATTTTCCCCAAGCTGTTAAAGATACCACAAAAGTAGTTATCATAAACACTACCTGAATTAGAACTCTTCTGTCATTCTCCCTGTAAGTCAACAATTGTGTGGACTATTTAGCAGGGATTTTTTTGTTCTCTCCCCTCCACCCCTTTTTCATAGTGAAGTTGGTAAGGCTATGCATGCCTTATGGGCACATACTTATTAATGAAGACAAAGAAATCATTTCTCAGGAAACATGGGGGGTATGATGCGCTTCCTCCAGGGAACACTACCCGATTGTTGAAAAGGAGGCCTTCCAGTTTATTCACAATAACTGGAGGTTGGGATGACTACGATGGCCCAGATACTTTACAGGTTACAGGCTCTTATTGGCAGGCTTTATGTTGTGCCTCTTGCAAACAGAAAAAATACACAGTATCAGGACCTGCAGGTAGTGTAATGGTTATGTCGGTGGACTCCCACGAAGTCGACCGCAGTTTGAGTCCCCGCTCCAGTGGCTTAAAACTCACACTGGGCACGTGTACGTGTGTGCCCAAGATCCCAAGAGGAGAATGGAGGAGAAGGAATTGCAGTGTGGCCATTCCCCCTGGGGGGTGATTTCTCACTTTCTGTCTGTCTCTGGTGAGTGCACATACCCTATAGCAAAAATCTCTCTCTGAAAAAACTTAAATGAAAAAAATACAGTTTTAGTTTTTAGAAGTAGGTGTCCAGGGCCAGCAGGTGTTATGGGTATTAAGGTGCTGTATCCTGGATTGCCAATAATGGGTCTAAGTCTTATACCTAGTTGCTTAAAAATCATGCATGGCGTGTGTATAAGTGTGCCCAAAATCCTAAGAGGAGACTATTGGAGAAGGAATTGCAGTGTGGCCATACCCCCCGGGGGATGATCTCTCTGTTTTTCTCTCTTGTCAAGTGCACACACACTACAGCAAAACCAACTATAAAAAAAAAAGTGGGTATCCAATAATAATCACACTCTTTGTATATACTCCCAACAACATTTGAGCCTATTAACACATTTGCTGTTTTTTTTTGGGGGGGGGGGATAGGTTTTTGCTATGGGGCTCAAACGCCCACCAGAAAGACAGAGAGAGACAGAGAGACAGAAAGCAAGAAATCACTGCACACCCTCATCCCCCCAAGGGGGATGGCTACGTTGCAATCCCTTCTCCTCAGTTCTCCTTTCGGTATCTTGGGCACGCGTGCATACACGCATGCGGCCTGAGTTTAAGCCACCAGGTCTGGGACTTGAACTGTGGTCGACCACATGGGAGTCCAGCACATAGCCAGTATGCCAACTGCTGGTCCCACACATCTGCTATTTTGTTATCGGGCATTTTGACATTCATTTTGTGTGCGTGAGTTGAGGAAGGATGGTGATAAAAATTTCTTACTACCATAGAAAGATAGAAAAAAAAAGTTCTCCATTTTCTCAACTATCTTCAGAGATGACAGTTATGATTAACATAGACTTGGGAGACAGACCTTCCTAACGAGACAGATCTCTGTCAAAATATGTATTTAATTTTGTTCATTATGCCCACACAAGTATAACTGGCAGTTTGATTAAGAAAGAGTTGGTTCTTTTATTTTTTTAACCATCTGGCTATGGAGCAAGCCCTCTTTAAAACTAAGAGGGACCAGCAGTTAGCGTAATCGCTATGTTGCAGGACTCCTACGTAGTCGACCGTGGTTCCCATCCTGGCCCCGGTGGCTTAAAACTCACGCCGGGCACGTGTGCGTGCGTGCCCAAGATTCTGAGAGGAGAATGGAGGAGAAGGGATTACGGCATGGTCATCCCACCTGGGGGACGATTTCTTGCTTTTTGTCTCTCTGTCTCTCTCTGTCTGGTGAGCACACGCCCCCTATAGCAAAAACCTCTCCAAAAAAAGAAAAAAAAAGAGTTGTATAGAAAGAATTTGCATTACAGTATTCTGAATGCACCACTTTTATATTATTAAAAAAAATGAGTATTTTTGAAGAGAGAGGTAAAAGAAAAGCCTAATTATTATCCAAATAATAAATGTCAAAGCTTTATTTTTGTTCCTGTGAATGTAAATCCTTTTGTATTGTGTTTACAAAGAGGCAGGGACTTTTAGTTAGAAAAGAAAACTTACTATCAAGTGTCACTCTTGTGACGATTGAGATATATAATATGTATTTTATTTCATTGGAATGAAGAAAATCAGTCTTTGTGAAAAACCAGTTTTTAATCATTGAAGTCCCTAGCAGGAAGCTTATGCTGGGTTTACTCAATTTCCCAAATTGTTCAGGTGTTGATAGCATGAGAGTACAATTCAGGCAACTGTTAGAATGAAGTAGTCACAAGTTTTCCTCTATTGATAGGATATATAAAGTGCTAGATTGGAAAGCCAGCTAAAATATCATCTTTATATTAGCCGTGGTGATGCAGGTGGTGGGGCCCTGCTGTGTGAAACAGGAGCCATATATGGGGCCCAGGTTGGGATCCTGGGTTGCCCTGACCATGCTGAGCACAACTTTATGTTCCGTGCTTGTGGCTGGCTAGGAGGCTGGTAGTGCCCTCCTGCCCCTCCAAAAGAAAGAAGGAAAATAAAAATTTTAAAAAAGAACTTTTAGAAGTTGGTTCTTTTTTTTTTTTTTGGAGAGATTATTATTATAGGGCGCATGCTCTTGCCAGAAAGACAGAGAGACTGACAGAAAGCAAGGAATCATCCCCCAGGGGGATGGCCATGCCACAATCCCTTCTCTGTTCTCCTCTCAGGATCTTGGACATGTACGCACATGTGCCTGGTGTGAGTTTAAGTCACCAGGTCTAGGACTCGAACCACGATAGAGTACGTGAGAGTCCAGTGATACAGCCATTACGCTAACTGCTGGGTCCCCCCCCCCACGTTTGTTTAGACGTGTATAATAAGCAATTTTTTTTTTTTTGGAGAGGTTTTTGCTATATGGCACATGCGCTCGCCAGACAGACAGAGAGAGACATAGAGACAGAAAGCGAGAAATCACCCCCCAGGGAGGATGGTCACGCCGCAGTCCCTTCTCCATTCTCCTCTCGGGATCTTGGGCACGCACGCACACGCGCCTGGCGTGAGTTTTAAGTCACCGGGTCCAGGACGCGAACCACGATCGACTACGTGGGAGTCCAGCGACATAGCCATTACGCTAACTGCTGGTTCCCCCCCCCCATTTTTTTAAGAAGTATAAATTATTTCCCTTTTGGTGTGTTCACATGTTTGACTACTCTCGCTGTGCTCAGCATGTCTCAGCGTTTATGATTTCCTTGCTCAGTCTTCTGGCAAATGTTTATCAGTTTCATTTTACTGTAGCAAGCTATATTGTAGAGGAAAAGGGCGAGGGAGCCCATCTAAGCGTTTCGCTTACCTATATAGAGCAGGACAACATTCCATGCACTTACTTCAGTCCAGGGATTAAACCTGTTGCATTATATTGAAAATATCCAAATATCTTAGGAAAGTTGCTTCTTCACAAGAGGACAATATCTTGCCATAGGGCGGGTGCCACCATGCCCAAGTGGACAATATCTTGATATTGAGCTATTTTCTTTCTTTTTCTTTCTTTTTTTTTTTTTGGAGAGGTTTTTGCTATAGGGTGCGTGCGCTCGCCAGTCAGACAGAGAGACAGAAAGCAGGAAATCACCCCCCGGGGGGATGGCCACGCCACAATCCCTTCTTCTCCGTTCTCCTCTCAGGATCTTGGGCACGCACGCACACGCGCCCGGCGTGAGTTTAAGCCACCGGGTCCGGGACTCGAACCGCGGTCAACTACGTGGGAGTCCAGCGACATAGCCATTACACTAACTACTAGTCCCGATACTGAGCTATTTTCTTAAAAGATCTGTCACTGAAACAATTTTCTTTTTTTTTGTTAGAACTTTCGTATTGCCCTTCCCACCTGATGATAGCCTTAGTTAGGTCATCGAATTGGAAAATTTATGACTATTGTTGGAGATTAGTACCTAGTCTTTAAAAAAAAAAAAAAGCAGTTATGGCATATGACTTAGGAAGAAATGGGGAAAGAAGTTACTTTTTCTGTGCCCAAAGAGAAGGTGTTGGGGAAATAGAGCTTTCAGGTGTGCAGGAAGAAGTGCAATTGGAAAAAGTGCCTTCATTTACAAGAAAATGAAAGTAATAGACTCCCACTGTCTTGCCTCAGTTTCCCCCTACTCCCATATGAAGAGTCTTTAAATAGTTCATAGAAAACATGTATTATGGGGGCTAGCAGAGGGCGTGACAGTTATGTCACTGGACTCCCGTATGACCAACCACTGTTTAAGTCCTGTTGGCAGTGACTTGAAACTCACACCTTATGTGTGTGTGTGCCCAAGATCCCAGGAGGAGAATGGAGGAGAAAGGATTGTGGTGTGGCCATTACCCCTGAGGGGATGTTTTCTCACTTCTCACTGTCTCTGACTCCTCTCCCCAAAACACATGCCATAAGGCAAAAAGTTCTTAAAAAAAAAAAAAAGGAAAGAAAATATATATTATGAAAAACTATGCATGGATTTCAAAATGTTGTGCACCAAAATAAAATTGCTCTCTAATTCCATTGCTCTATAGACTTCTTTGAAGTATTCCCATATATATGTTGCACTGAAATAGGATTAGACATTTGATATTAACCATTTGCTGTTGTAACTATTTCAATATAATATCCAGCATTTACATCGTACTTTCCAGTGAGTTGAACAGTTTTGCCTGCAATAGCTTAGTGAATATTCATCAATGAGTCCTATGTAGTAGTATTAGTCATTTTAAGGTGAAAAAGTAGAATCGGCACCACCAATCTAATAATGAAATGACATATTTCACATACTTGTTAGAGAAATTCAAATCTAAATTTCTTAACGGTCTTGTGGGGGTTGTCCCATAGACGTTTTCATAACCTACAGAGAGCATTTGCATTATTTAGCAGGCCTGTGATTCAAATTGGAAATAAAGCAATCAAAATAGCATTTAAGATGGAGATAGAATGTAATAAAAGAAGTAAAATTGTAGAAATCTTTATTTAGTGAAGAAAGCAATATTGTATTTGCTGAGACCTTGAAATGAAAATGAAATGCAAAATTTTATGAGCATTTTCATTGAGTAGAAGGGAAATATGAAAGTTAATTTTATATAAATAGATACACACACATACACACACAAATTATTAGTAACATGGGAAGAGTGATATTAGAAAATGATGAAATTCTGATTATAACTTCTTTACATAAAGCTTGGGAGACTTTTTTAGCAGGGTGCTACACTTAAGACTTTTCTGTAGG
>NW_006159648.1:1403971-1454928 GCF_000334495.1 Tupaia belangeri chinensis
ATACTGAAGGGTAAGTATTTTGTATCGCACAGATACTAGTGGAAGGCAAAGTTGAGTATGTAGGTTAGGGTCATAGCTATTTTAGGATTCATTTTAAAATCTACAAGGATCATATTAGCTAACTAACAAACATGGTAAAATGTTACCTAAAAAGACAAAAATAGGAGCCGGCAAGTGGCATGGTTGTTAAGGGCACTGGACTCCTACATGACCCATCTTGGTTCGAGTCCCAGACCTGGTGGCTTGCATTCTCTCTCTCTCTCTCTCCCCCCCCTCCCTCCCTCCCTCACTCCCTCCCTCACTATCACTCTGTCCCTCTCTGGTCAAATGAAAATAAATAAGAATAAAGGACCAAAATAAATGACCTGGGAGAAACGTCCTTAGCATATGAAAGTTAAGTCACTTGTAACACAGGTAAATATGGCCAGGTGGGTTTGTTCCAAGCATTTTTCTCATAGTAGAGGTATCTTAGAACTGTAGCCCATTGTTTTATTTAGATTCTGTGCTCACTGCTATAATCAATATCTCTTTAGAGAAAGAAGCTGAATAATTGACTGAATTACATAAGTACTCAATAAGGAGACAGAAAACAGAAATAGCTGTACTTGATCAGAAACAATGCTTACTTAATATAGTTTTTAATTGTTTAAAAACCGGTATTGTCTCTGAAAGCATAAACCATTGAATTCTGAAATTCTTGCTGTTTATTTCAATTGTATATTTCAGTTAACATGAAAATTCTGCTATGGCTATCAGAAGAACACATACTCTTAAATACTCATTATTTTGCCTTTTCTTACTTGTTGCCCTATAAACATCTACAACCTACATTCTGAAACCTGGATGTTCTGGTGGCCTTTAACTTTGGGACACTATACGTGAAATAATATTTTGATCATTTTAGTAGTTTTGTTTAAAAGGCTTTTCCCAGTAGGGCACTTGTACTCAAGGAAGAGAGATAGAGAGATTGAGAGAGGGAAAGTGAGAGATCACCCCCTGAGGGGATGACCAGATTGTAATCTCTTCTTCTCCAGTATCCTCTTGGGATTTGGGGCATGCATACACATGTGCCTAGTGTGATTTTCCAGCCACAGATCTGGGACTTGACCTATGGTCAACCATGTGGGAGTCCAGCTCCTTAACCACCACACCTCATCTGGCCTCTCATCTTAGTACTTATAAGATGATGGTTTTTATATCTCACACTTGTTTCCCAATAAACCAGAATCAAAGTATTTACAAGGTAAAGACATATAAATATGAAGTAGTCTTGTAAAAGATTTAGATACAATATCTATTTTATTTTCTGAATATTTAATTGTGTTTATTATTATTTTTAAAATTTGCTTCAGGGCATATGCATTCACCAAAGAGAGAGAGAAAATGAAAATGCAAAGCCACCAGATCCAGGACTTGAACCATGGTCAGCCATGTGGTAGTTTAGTGTCTTCACCACCACACCACCTGCTGGTCCCACAGCAATCTCTCTTATGTTATTTATGATGAGTATTATATATTATCTATGATTTAAAAAATACTCATTTTCAATGAAAGCCTTCATTGTATATTGCAATTTTTTAAAAAAGATAAGAATGAAATTTAACTTTCCCTGAAGACGGCTGGAAAGAACCAGACACATTAGCTTTATCTTCACATCCTGTGTCAGAACCAAAATTACCTTCAAAACATCTCAAAATGACATACAGTCACTTAAACCTGTGGTCTTGACTGGCGATGGGAGACTGACCCTGGGAGTAGTTTGCCTCCAAATTTGTCACTTAATGCTGCAACAAGCTGGAGTATTTTTTTCATAGTTAATTTGAAAGAAGCTTTTTTTTCCTCAAGGATCTAGAGAAGAAAAGAGACATTTAGGATGTAAAAGCTCTCTTCACATGTCTGTAGAAAAGTATTTCCAGGGAAGAACTTAATTTGTTTTTAGAACTCAGTATAGAATTCAAACAGATGGTGGGACAATGCCAGGATTCAGATACCACCTTCCATGACTCAAAGAAACATGCAGCTTTTAATACAGTTGTGCCCCAAGGATGTGGTGCATTTCTGATCATGACCTCTTCTCATGAAGCTTGGGAGGATTCTAGCAGAGATGCTTGACTTCCTCTTCTAGGTTTCTAATGGAATACCAGACATAACTGTGATGTTTATCTAGAACACTTATTTTTATAATAACTTCATGAAGACAAATTGGATTTATATTTATAACTCAAATAAATATTTCTCTGGAAATCATACAGTTTCAAATGTAATATATACAAGTTTTTTAAAACAAAAGTTAAGCTTTCAGCCCTGTTTTCATAGCCTTTCTATATGAAGGCAATCTAAGGGCCCCTCCTGTTTTGCTGCCAATGATTAGTGGCCCTGGATTCCTTTTACAGGGATGATGAGATCTCTACATGGGAGTAGAAACTGAGATAGGAACTTAGATGAGAGGATGCTGGATGAATGGTCGTCAAGAGACTCCAGATGCACAGAACATTTTAGAGTCTAATGTCTTCCCGTTTAAAAGTCTGCTTAATCTGGTATTTTATATTCTTAAATCTCACTCCATGAAATTAATTTTTTTCCCTGAACCGAGTGTACTCTGTGTAGGTCTCCAATAGTTTATTTTCTAGTTCTAGTAGGCACATGTTCTTTTTCCTTCTTTATGACAGGAGTCTTTTATGTAGATAGAGACACTATCATATTTCTCAGTTGATACTTGATTCCATTGTATACGCATTTTAGTATTGATTGAGATTCTCTGCCTACTCTTAGAAATGGGCCGTTCCTGACAATAATTGATCTCTAGAAAAGATCGCCCTTCCCACATCTGTCCATGTCCTGCTCTAGTCTACCTTCAAAAGAGTTTAATTGTTCTAAACAGATGCTTCATTGTCCCCAAACTAACCTCATGACCCTGGTTCACAAAAGCTCATGGTTTTGTTTCCCTTCCCAACCTCATTCTGGACTTCTTTGCTCCTTGATCACGGTACCTAGCCACATTGACCATTCTGCTGCTTCTGGAACAAACCAGGATGGTTTGAGCCTTGAGGCCCTTGCACTAACCTGAAATATTTTTTGTGCCTGTTTTTAATTTTTTTAAAAAAATTTTATATGACTCACAACCTCAGATCTCACTGCAATCTATTTCAATTTTACCCCTATATTTTCTGTTTTGCATATTACTCTGAATTTTCTGAAGATCACTCATATGGTATTAAAAAATTATCTATTTTTATTTTCCCTATTTCCTTCACTAGATGTGCCATTCCTTAAAGTAGGTGTGTGGTCTGTTTTGTTCGCCAAGTTCTCTAGCCCCTAAAAAAGGACAAATGGGAACTCAGTAAATATTTGTTAATGGAATGGACAAATAAGCACATTTCTGTCTCTCCAAATGTGCTGTTGTTACCTTGACTAAATCTTCGTGCTTTATAAGGACTGAACCTTGTAGGATAACATGTACTGATAAGCTTTCGCTAATTTTCTTACGTAGAGTAGTTATAAAGTTGTTTGGAACAGCATGCTTGCAGGTATTCCTGTAACAAATATTTAAAAATTAAGTCTCATTGTCATTTTGGGCAGTGAGGAGCTATTTTAGACATCAAAAATCAATAAAGATGGCACTAGAGTGGACCATCAAAAAGCAATTAGTGATGATGAATGGTCGTCAAGAGACTCCAGATGCACAGAACATTTTAGAGTCTAATGTCTTCCCGTTTAAAAGTCTGCTTAATCTGGTATTTTATATTCTTAAATCTCACTCCATGAAATTAATTTTTTTCCCTGAACCGAGTGTACTCTGTGTAGGTCTCCAATAGTTTATTTTCTAGTTCTAGTAGGCACATGTTCTTTTTCCTTCTTTATGACAGGAGTCTTTTATGTAGATAGAGACACTATCATATTTCTCAGTTGATACTTGATTCCATTGTATACGCATTTTAGTATTGATTGAGATTCTCTGCCTACTCTTAGAAATGGGCCGTTCCTGACAATAATTGATCTCTAGAAAAGATCGCCCTTCCCACATCTGTCCATGTCCTGCTCTAGTCTACCTTCAAAAGAGTTTAATTGTTCTAAACAGATGCTTCATTGTCCCCAAACTAACCTCATGACCCTGGTTCACAAAAGCTCATGGTTTTGTTTCCCTTCCCAACCTCATTCTGGACTTCTTTGCTCCTTGATCACGGTACCTAGCCACATTGACCATTCTGCTGCTTCTGGAACAAACCAGGATGGTTTGAGCCTTGAGGCCCTTGCACTAACCTGAAATATTTTTTGTGCCTGTTTTTAATTTTTTTAAAAAAATTTTATATGACTCACAACCTCAGATCTCACTGCAATCTATTTCAATTTTACCCCTATATTTTCTGTTTTGCATATTACTCTGAATTTTCTGAAGATCACTCATATGGTATTAAAAAATTATCTATTTTTATTTTCCCTATTTCCTTCACTAGATGTGCCATTCCTTAAAGTAGGTGTGTGGTCTGTTTTGTTCGCCAAGTTCTCTAGCCCCTAAAAAAGGACAAATGGGAACTCAGTAAATATTTGTTAATGGAATGGACAAATAAGCACATTTCTGTCTCTCCAAATGTGCTGTTGTTACCTTGACTAAATCTTCGTGCTTTATAAGGACTGAACCTTGTAGGATAACATGTACTGATAAGCTTTCGCTAATTTTCTTACGTAGAGTAGTTATAAAGTTGTTTGGAACAGCATGCTTGCAGGTATTCCTGTAACAAATATTTAAAAATTAAGTCTCATTGTCATTTTGGGCAGTGAGGAGCTATTTTAGACATCAAAAATCAATAAAGATGGCACTAGAGTGGACCATCAAAAAGCAATTAGTGATTTTTTTTTTTATTTTTACAAATTTTTTTGTCTTACAACTCGTTTCCTTCTTTGCCCATATTTTGTTCATCCTGTCAAAATGGCAGTTAGGAGGGTCAATAGGTGATGTGGTGGTTAAGGTGCTAGATCACCACATAATTGACCATAGTTTGAGTCCCCTGGCAGCTTGAAACTCACACCAAGTGTGTGTGTGTGTGCACAGCCAAAATCCCAGGATGAGAAGGGATTGTGGCATGGCTGTTCCCCCTTGGTGGGAAGCAGGGTGATTTCTCACTTTCCTTCTCTCTGTCTCTTTCCAGTGAGTGCGCAAACCCCATGGCAAAAACCTATTAAAAAAGAAGGGGGGGCATTCAAGATAGCTTTTGCCTAGATGCCTTAGTAAAAACATATTACTATGAATTCCAATAAAAATAATAGTGTGGGGTAATTTCTGGGATTTAAGTTGTGAGTTTTTTTAATAGGTGGATGATTTGCAGATTTCTTAATATGACTTTTTTTTCTATAAACGGTTTCATTTTGTGTTATCTGGAAAGGGTATGTTTCTCCTCATTGTTTCACAGATACTTTCTGTGTCAAGAAATTATACCAACACTGTATAAACTTGCAGTTTTAAAAAGAGTACCAAATTATCTTGCATTACTGCTTTTCTTAGTTTTTCTTCCTGTTTAATGTTAGAGGTATAACATGATTAATGTTTTTAACTATGCATGTTATAATTTGTTAAAAATATTTGTGTAAAGCAAATTTTCTCTTTGTAAGCTCTTCCTTTCTGTCAGCAGGTAAATTTTCATTATCATTACTACTAACTGCGCTAGTTGAAACTAGTGTGGAGAAATGTGAATGTCATGTATCAATTGACGGGGGGGGGGAGGGGAACCTGTAATTAAATAGCTCTGGTTTCCATAACATGTAATGTATGACTGTTTTCTAAATTATTTTTTCAAATCACATGTGTACAATTTTATTTCCTCGTTATTGTCTTGGTCTCCCATATTTATTCATTTATGTAATATGTACCATTTGTCAGTAAAATCACTGTGTATGTAAATGGCAAAAATGTATGTATATCCTTTTCTCCTTAATATCCACCACAGATCTTAATACAGCAATCTCAAAAAATGTTAAACAACCTGAAAACATATAAATAAATATAAAGCAATCCATATAAGTGTAGCCCTACACCACATAAAACCAAATAAACAAACAAAAACATCCCCTCACCTTTCTGAAACATTTCTGTACCCGTTATTCACTTACCAAGTTTTTATTCTGTGAAACTTAAATTCAGTAACCAACATTTTTATTTACACTTATATAGATATTTAGTGCCCATAATGTATATCAGAATGCTGTGAATCTGTGAAAATATAAGTAATATTTATATTTTTTCAGGTAGCTTATTCTTTCGTTAATTATGCCTGATTATGTAATCATTGTTAGGGATGAGGATGAGGTGTCTCCTTAATTAACATAATGTTGGGTTAGTTAATGTGGTAGTTAAGACTCCAGGTCCAACATGGCTGACTCCATGCCTGGAGTCCAGGCTGAAAAACAGGCCAGGCAGAGGTGCTGCGTGCCCAAAATCTTGAGAGAAGAATAGAGGAGAAGGGATTGCTGCATGGCCATCCCCCCTGGGAGATGATTTTTCACTTTCCCTCTCTCTCTGTCTCTCTTTGGTGAATGTAGGCACTCTATGGAAAAATAAATAAATCAATAAAAATGACATTTACGTGGCACAGTGTCACGCTAGGGACCAGGAGGGAAGCTGTCTTCAGCTCTGGGTTATCCGGGTGGGGCGTGGGGTGGCCAAAGTCCTGGCCTGTAGCAAAGAGCAGCCTTGGGAATTGCCTCTCCCTGGGCCCCTCTGTGTGGCCTGAGCCGAGCAGGGTCTGATGGTGCGCCCTGCGGTCCCCGCAGGTGGCAAGCACAACGAACGACATCCAGCCCTTGCTGCTTCGCTGCGACATGCCGAGCGCAGCCCAGGAGGCGCTCAGCCACCAAGACATCTCCTTCAGCAGCCAGCTGCAGAGCGCGCCGCTGCTCATCGCGGACAAGGGCCCCGTGGAGCGTCCAGAGGAGGTCGTGGTCCAGGTGCCCAAGGAGCACAGATTGCAGCCCAAGGTGCGGCCAGCGGTGGGGCTCGAGGGCTGGGGGTGGTGGGGAGGGGACTCCTGGGAGGCCCATCCCAGCCAGTGCTCCAAATTTTTAAATCCTCGCTTATGTTTACGCTGTGTCCCCTCTTGGTGGTTGATGTTTCCACTTAGTGATACCCTAGACAGTCATTTTAGCAGTGCATGCTCCTGCTCCATGAGAGCTTCCTTTTAGTTTGATATGTTTGGTTTCAATGTTTTTTTATTGGACTTGAAATGGTTTTGCCTTATCACAGGAAATTCAAATTTTTGGTGACAATTTCAACTATTGTGAAATTAGAGTGGATGTGAAAGATACATTTTAACATCTCTGATCATCATCTTGTCTGAAAAATTTTTTTTTCATCACTGGAAACTACCCAACATTTTTAGAAAATTATTACTAAGATGCCAGGTTTAAGATGTGGGTATAGTCATTTAAAGCACTAAACCTAGTAGAAAAAGATAGTTTCAGAAGCAATCTAATTTTCTTGTGAAAATGTTGGGATGTAAGATGGCGTCTGCATCTGATACCACAGTGAGTGTGACATCTAGCCCGTGAAGCTCCAGTGAGGAGCATTATTTCATATGTACACAAAATTCGGTTCTTTTTTCATCATTACTTTGTGTCTTAGTTCATTTTTATGTTGCTAACGGAAGTCCCTGAGACTGCACAATTTATAAAGAAATTGAGGTTTATTAGACTCAAGATTCTGGTGGCTGGAAGGTCAACAGGTATGAACTGACATCAGTTTAGGCAATGTGGCTGTCAGAGGCAGAGAGATTGTAGGTGGAGAGCGAGGGAAAGTGAGCTGCATGGAGCTCTCTTTTATAACAACATTCTCTTGTGACAACTAACCTCTCATTATCACAGCTACAACTCGTTCAGTTCTGCAAGACAACATGATCACACTCTTAAGACTGGTGCCTTCATGATCCAATCACCATGACCCAATCAGTCACCACACATGGAGATCAAATTTCAAAACATGAAACTTTGTGGGATAAACCATTTTCCAAGTTATAGCACTTTATATTTTATTTTTACATAATATTTCAGCAATTTCACTTTACTTTTTCTCACAAAACTTAATATAGACACTTGCATCCATGTAATTTCTCCTAAGTGGTATAATATTTATCATTTTCTTTTGTGTTCCACAACATGGAAATTGCTGGGTAGCATTTGGCTATAGAGAATCATGAATATAAAGTCTTCCATCAAAACACAGTTATCTAGGCCAGCCTATAGCCTGTAGTAGTTAAAAGAACTAGATCCCATGTAGCTGGCCATGGTTCTAACTTCAGGCCTAGAGGCTTGAAAAACATACCAGGTGTGCTCCAAATCCCGTCAGGGTGGAGAAATGAAGAAGGGATTGCTGCGTGACAGGGTCCTGTTGGGGATTCACGCGCTTGCTTGCTTTCTCTCTCTCTCTCTCTCTGTTTCTCTGTCTCTCTGGTGAGCAATGTGCCTTCTGGCAGTGAAAACATACACACACACACACAGTCACCCTTTCTACTCACTAATCCTTTGAAGAGAATATATATACAAGGAACATGGAAAGAGGAATATGAAACATCCCTACATTAGCTGAGCTTATGTTCACTATGGAAGTCTCTAGCAGAACAGGTTGTGATACTGTGTTTGGGTCAGTGATGAAGAAAGTGCCACATAAATGCAGTTGAGATTTTAAAAGGGAAACAAACTCTTCTGTTACTGCAGCCACATGGGAAGTGAGCATCTGGGGGCCTTTGCCATCACAGTGCCTCTGTCTTCTCAGTGATATGGGCCAGTTAATGACCTTGAGTCTTTTTATTCAAATGAGCTTTTCATCCTTGGTGGTCGTGGGTGGTGGGCAGCAGTGGTGACAGGCAGCCAAGGGTGGGTGAGTGCGTACCCTCCACAGAAGCTTGAGTGGACGTCAACATGTTCTGAACGTTTCAGGGCAATGTATGGTAGACAATCGTTAGCAACTTTGTTTTCCCCTTTCTGCTTTGTTTTGCATTATCTTTTCAAACCGATAATCCTCTGAACTGACTGCACTGATTTTTTTTTTTTAATTTCTAGAATAAGCATCAATAGTCACAAACATTTCATTATAACTTTGTTTCTTGATTTACATCATAAAATAATATTAAAATAATACTGTTCAGTCTACACTAATATTTATAATTGCATCAGAATTTTTAATATGAAGGAAAAAGAAATTCAAAATGATATATAACTTTTGAGTAGGGCTTAAAACTAGATCAGTAAATAACATAAACACAACAGTTTTGTCTTCTGGTAAAAACTTAGACTATCCATCGATCAGAGGAATTTTTCCTATAGAAGCTAAGAAGTTGGCTGAATTTAACCATTTGCCTGTTTTTAGACTTTTTTTTACATTGCCAGTTTAGGTTTTGTTTTATCTATGGCAGGTAATGTAGTCGTGGCTTTTAAATCATCCTCTCAAGTTACAATAAGAAAATTGCACTGTATTCTTTTTTGGACAGAGACAAAAATGAGGGTACAAGCAGATTGTGCGTGGTCTCATAAATGGAGACTGGGGTGACATCTTGTGATGTAAAAGGAGCTTACAGAATCATGTGAATCTGTTAGGATAAGATGAGACTTTTTGAAACTTGCTTTTCTGCAACAATAATTTTATCAGTGAGACAGAGAGTGACTGATGTCATCTGAGTGTGTACCACGCAGAAAGAAGAAAGAAGAATGAGTACGTATTACAGGGCCTTAATCCTTCCCAGTACAGAAGGCAGTATGTGCACGGAGGGTGCTTCGACAGGTATTCAGAATGAAATTGAAGTAGGAGATATCACATTATCTTCAGCTTTTTAAATGAAAAAAACACAGAGGGATTCAAATAAGAAAATGTTAGTGAACTTGTTTTCTCCCCTCTGCCACTGTCCTCAACCTGCTATAGAAATAAATTACTTTAAGAATATAATACTTGGGACCAGCAGATAGCGTGGCAGTTAAGGGCACTGGACTTCCACATGGCTGACTAAAGTTTGAGTCCCAGACCTGGTGGTTTGTTTTCTCACTTTCCCTCTCTCTCTGTCCCTCTCTGGTCAAAGTAAAATAAATAAAGTTAAATGAAACTTTAAACAAATACATAACACTAAAAAATAAAGATAAATTATAAAGGTTCATATCAATTAAGTCTGTTTTTGTTTTGTTTTGTTTTGTTTTGTTTTGTTTTTGGTTTGGTTATTTGCTTCTTCCCTAAGCAAAAAAAGACAGAGACAGAGAGACAGTCATCCTAACAGAGTCTTGATGCAGCTGTCCTCCCTCAGCCTCCACCAGCCCTAGATCATGGGCATGCACATAGGCAGTGTGTTCAGAGAAGTCTCTGGATACAAACCTGGAACCTTCCTATATAAGGTGGCCTCACAGAGCATTGATTGCATTATCACTGCACCACTGCCCAGTCCCAAGTCAATCTTTTTCTTTTTTTTCTTTAAGAGTGTTTTGCCATATGGCATGTGCTCTTGCTAGAGAGTCAGAGACAGACACAGTGAGAGAGAAAGTGAGAAATCCCCCCTCAGGGGTGATGGCCATGCTATAATACCTTCTCTTCCATTTTATCCTGGAATCCTGGGCTCCCATGCCTATGTGCCCGGTGTGATTTTCAAGCCAACGGGTTCAGGACTCAAACCACAGTCGGCCATGTGGGAGTCCAGTGACAGAACCGCTTTGCCATCTGCTGGCCCCACAATTTTTCATTGAAAAATAAACTTGATACCACTTTTTAAAATACCCTTTGTATGTTGTATAGATAGCTAACAAGCATGTACAAACCCAACAGACACATTCATAACAACAAAACCCCTGTTACTGGTTTGAAATTAAACTTTGCCCTTTCCTGCCTTCTAATTCATTTGCCTCTTGATAACTAATAGCACTTGAGAGGCAATGAGTGTTTGGATTCATACAAATTAGGACTACAACAGCAAAGCATAAAGAATTAAAAAAAAATCTAAGATAAGTTTCTCTTTAGCATATTAAGGCAGAAAGACATCTAAGGGCAGATTGCCCAGTTAATGACTAGATATCAAGACTTCCCAGGGAAGCTAAAGGAATGTTAATGTGGCTTTTTTAATCAGCATATTTCTTGCTTTATTTGTGATTTTCATGCAGATGCATGGAAAGTTCATTGAGAGGATCTACACATAAGCCTCCTACAGGAAACAGAGTAAGCCAGGTCCATGAGCAGGCAGAATACTCCATTTAATTTTCTGATGATTTTAAACAGGAGTCAGCCTTTAAAATTAGTTTGTGTTATGAAATAACAGAAATGGAGATTTCTTCATTCATTCTGTACTTGTTTATTTTTTTTCAACAACATTGGATAGAACACAGATGCATGCTCTATCCAATGCCAGGAAGACAAAGGTGGAAAACTCATGAACTTTGACCTGTCAGTAGTTCTATTGGAATAGACAGAGAGAGTCCGGTGTGGTAAGTGCATTTGTACCCAAATAAGCAAGAGTTTTATTTGTAAAAAAAAAAATAGTAATTAGGGCAAGTTTGTGTTTGTGTGTGTGTGTATTTGAGGGAGAGCACTAAATGAAGGAATAACGTTTTAAGAATTATTTATTTTATTATTATTTAGTTTGCTATAGGGCAACAGACAGACACATACCTATGTGAGAGTCCAGCACCTTAACCATCATGCCACCTGCTGGCCAGAAGGAGTAACATTTTAAGAATATGTAAATCTTACAGATGTCTAAGGTTTCTTGAGTACTAAACCATAGATAACAGGAAATAATATCAGGGCGTTTTTTCCCACGGGACTTTTTCTTCAGGTCTTTGTCTTTCCAAAAGCTTTCTTTACTCATTGTCATTATAAGTGGCTATCTACCGGAATCCTCTACCACTCCTCCGAGTCACAGCAACAGCTGTCAACTAGCACTTGCTTTCTTGCCTCTTGGTTCAAATCTCCATGAAAAGGAGTTTAACCTCATTGGGTTAGACCAGTATTCCTTCTCTGATGATTAAAGTCATTGGCCATTGCATGACCCAAGGCCCAGACAGTAACAGTTGCATAGCTGAAGTGGTACTAGCAACATCTATTGCGGTGGGGAGCAGAGTGCTGTGGAGCATGTACAAGGGTTATCTACCAGGTGTGGACGGGGCAGAGAAGGTGCTCCTGAAGATAAAAGGGAGCCTTAGCTGCAAGTTGAGAAGTAGTAGTTAGCCAACCCCAGAGATGGAAGGAAAATATACTGTTACAGGCAGAGTACATAGCAATAGTGCTCATCCAGTATGCTCAGGGCATAGAAGTCCAAAAAGTAACTTTTGGATATCAGTCTAAAAACGATCTAGAAAAGGGAAGGTCAAAGATCTGATTACGAAGAGTATCTTATAGCGTTATGAGGAGTTTGGCATTTTTCTGATAGCAGACAGGAAAAATTAAGTTGATCTTAGAGGAATGTGAAGATTAAAGGAGAGGCTTCAAAATGAGATGGGGAGTTTATTATAGGGATTCAGATAAGGTCTAGGAGTTTGTGATATTAGTAGCCTTGAGTCAAGGAGCGAGTGACAGCAGTGATGATAAGGACCAATAGGCGGGATTTAGAGATCCCTCATACATGTGATTAAGACAAGAGGAAACCAAGTTTATGGCTTGAGAGATTGCACAATGAATGACTGTACCATTCGCTGAGATAAGAAAGATAAGAGAAGATGGAGAAGGTTGGTAAGGAATGATGGCGTTGTTAACCAAAGGTTTACGTATTGAGTAGAAATCCAACTTTCGGGCTCCATGTGTAAGGATCCATAGTGTAAATATAATATACAAGTCTTGAAGAAAAGTATTGTCAAATAGTATTTGTGAACATAATTTATTCTCATTGAAAAGTTTAAAAGACAGTAATATTCTTCACCAGGGAGATTGTTTTGGTCTAGATTATCACTTAGAGACCCTGAAACATAAGAACATCTGATGGGATTTTCATTCAATCCTTCCTTCTACTTCCAAGTAATACCTAGCAGAGCTGTATTGGAGCCAAGATTAGATCTGGATTTTGAGCTCTCGCATCTTGCTAGGTCTACATAGGTTTGGCATTCGTTCATTTTTCAGTACAGTATTTCATATCAAAATTAGGAAAGTAGCAGGACACCATTCTGCTTATATTTGTTCTCATTAACACTGTGTAATATAGAATGTACTTCAGTAGCATTATAACAGAAAACAATCTCCATGTGTCTTTTGAGAATTCCTTCAAAATGAACCTTGATTAATCTCTTACCTAATTAAAGCTGGTTATTAAAATAGTATATCCATTGATAGCAACATAAATAGATGCATTATCTCAAGGAAATGGTTAATGTTCTTGTTGGTTGGAAGTCTCAAAATAAAAGCTGTACTCAAAAAAAGCAAGTGCTTTCAGAGCTAGCAGGTGGCATGGTGATTAAGGTGCTGGACTCCCACATGGTCAATTGTAATTCATAAGGATCCATAGTGTAAATATAATATACAAGTCTTGAAGAAAAGTATTGTCAAATAGTATTTGTGAACATAATTTATTCTCATTGAAAAGTTTAAAAGACAGTAATATTCTTCACCAGGGAGATTGTTTTGGTCTAGATTATCACTTAGAGACCCTGAAACATAAGAACATCTGATGGGATTTTCATTCAATCCTTCCTTCTACTTCCAAGTAATACCTAGCAGAGCTGTATTGGAGCCAAGATTAGATCTGGATTTTGAGCTCTCGCATCTTGCTAGGTCTACATAGGTTTGGCATTCGTTCATTTTTCAGTACAGTATTTCATATCAAAATTAGGAAAGTAGCAGGACACCATTCTGCTTATATTTGTTCTCATTAACACTGTGTAATATAGAATGTACTTCAGTAGCATTATAACAGAAAACAATCTCCATGTGTCTTTTGAGAATTCCTTCAAAATGAACCTTGATTAATCTCTTACCTAATTAAAGCTGGTTATTAAAATAGTATATCCATTGATAGCAACATAAATAGATGCATTATCTCAAGGAAATGGTTAATGTTCTTGTTGGTTGGAAGTCTCAAAATAAAAGCTGTACTCAAAAAAAGCAAGTGCTTTCAGAGCTAGCAGGTGGCATGGTGATTAAGGTGCTGGACTCCCACATGGTCAATTGTAATTCAAGTCCTAGACCTGGTAACTTGCCTTCTCACTTCACACCCCAGACCCCTGGCTCTTTCTGGTCAAATAGAATAAAAATAAAATAAAATAAGTAATTTGTTAAAACAAAGCAAGTAGTTTCAACGTTGTCTGTCCCAGAGCACAATCACAAGGCTTACATACTGAACATAGGATGATGGTGTCATAATAAGCTGATAGGAGTGGGAAAATGGTGGTGAATGCTCGTTTGTTGGGTTATTCTAGTGTTATGATTTGGGAATGGAGCCAGTTCTTCTGTACACCATAAAATCACTACCTTGATTGGACAAGCCACAGGCAGAGGAATAAATGAACAGAGAGAGGGAAATATAAGGTGCTTTAAAACTAATAAGCCAGAACTCCTACATCTGGCAAATAAGGTTAGTAGGCAGCACATTTTCTCTTACCTCAAATCACGTCTCCACAGATGTCTTATCCTTAGGCCATAAGGAAGTCATATCAGTTTACCAGACAAATCATGCTCCCTTCCTACCACATGTTCGGCAAGTAGTATCTTCAGCTCAGCCCCAACATTTGATGTAAGGTTAAATAGGGTTGATTTTCCTCCATTTTTACTCACTTGGCCTGAATTTTGTTTAATGATAGCTCATACATGTGCATGAGAGAGAGAACCTTCAACAGGGTCTCATCACACCACAATCCCCCTTCTCAGCCCTCCAGCTTCTCAGGAGCTTGGGCTCTTGCACTCATGCCTGGAGTTATTTTCAGGTCAACCCAGGGATCTGAGCTTGCAGTTGGCCACGTGGCTTCCATCTCTGCAGTCCAGCATGCCACAGACTATGCCAGCTGGGTTGGAATCCTAGCCCTATTCTTGGGGGAATAAAGGCTATTCCTTCTGATTCTAAATTAGAGTTGTCTGAGAGTTTGTGTGGCTGTGTATATGCACGTGTGTGTGTACAGTCACAGAATATATTTTTCTGTTTTCACCTGGCATATCTGGTTACTGGAAAGTCTAAGACTGTTACTATGTTTATATCCGTGTTATTGAGATTGATAGTGAGTTATCCTTCCAGCATAGTCTCATGTTCTTACTCCCATTAGTCCTAAGATTTTAGAAAAGTTGGTTCTCATTTTGCTATTACATTACAGTCTGAGGTGTGTAGGTGAAGTCTTGGAATTCATTGGGAGGTAGGGAGATGAAAGAAATTGCGGCAGAAAAAAATAAAGATTAATGTTGCCACAGCAACAACAAAGAAAGCCCTCTGTTTTACAAGCTCAGCTTTCTGAATGTACCTCGTACTGCAGGAGAATAATATAATGTGGCCTTCAAAGTGCTGTGTTCGCTTTCTTGTTTTATATGACACTATAATATTATTTAAGATAAAAGCCCCTGTTCACATGTATTTGTATCTTTCAGTTGAGATTTTCCAGTTTAGAAAAACTTCAAGTCTAATTGGTATGCAAAAGACATCCTTTGCACATCACTCTTCAGCATTCTTATGTGCATCTAGGGTCATATAATGTTTTTATGTGGGAAGAAAGGTAATAGGCCTCTAGGGAAATAGGCCAGGTATTACGGCTTAAAAACAATGTTTGGTGGCCCTAAACATAATTTCCCAGAATTTCTTTAGGATCCTGTTTCTTTCCCAATTGGTATAAATACCAAAACAATGTATCCAATTAAAAACAAATGTGCCAATGAGTTTGGCCTTCCAGTATTTCCAGGAAAATGTGATAAACTGTCTTTTGTTTCTATTGGCATAAATTACCATTTATTTTCCCTCTCCACCTGAGAAGCATATGAGTAGCTTTTTAATATGCTTATTGAAATTATAGTTTTGGCTATTTTCCTGTTATAGAGAGTATGAATAATGAAAACTAGATGCCACACTTTGACATTTAGACCCAAACTTCTTCTGTCTCTGGAAACGAATTAAGAATCCATTTTGAATGGTTTCATTAATTCTTTGAGTTTCTGTCATGTTCTGAGAGCTGTCTATATGTAGTAGCGATTTTATATTACTGATTACAGGTACTTTTCAAAATAAGTCAATTACTAGAAAAATCCCTTCCTTTTCCTTCAATTCTCCTTAAACAGTGGATGGTAGTAAAAGAGCTCTGAAGTGTATACTAGACACAGAAAGCAAATTTCCATCATATTTATTGAAGCTTTACCTCAAAATTAAGATGGAACAGAAGGTGATGCTGTGCATAGAACATATTTTCATAGACTGCCTTATGCCCATGTGTTCAGGTTCTGCATTCCCCACTTGTTGGTCTATAGGATGAAAATGCAGAAATCTGGCCAGGTTTTCTTTTTTTTGTTTTTTATATCCATAGTTAATTAAATTGATGATCCCTCCCTCCCACAACTTTTACTTTAAAGAGGTTAGTCCTTTTTCTTGGTCCTTAGGCCTATGTTTCAGTCTTCTTCACCACTGTCTTTTTACTGCCACAGAAAGTCTGGTAGTATGGAACTGCAGGTGATTGATAGGCTTTTGAATCACAGAGGTCAGTGTTCAATCTCAGCCTTAACTGTTCATCAAGTCCCTTAACCAAGGCCAGGTACTTCAGTTTTTAAAATCTTTGTTATCACATCTATGTCTCATGGTCATAAAAATACACCCATTATTGTCGATGATTAAGTAAATACGTAAATATAGAAGGTAGGATAATGCATGTAGTTCTTGAGACTTAGAAGGGGTTCATTAATACTATTTATTCCCTCCCCCCTTTTTTTAAACTTGGTTTTATAATAATCATACCAGAAATGTATCATGAAAAATCTGTGAAGAATTTTCAATGAATTCAGTTATGTAATTGTTAATATTTCTATTTAGGTTAGGAAAGACAAGAAATAATGCTCTAAAATATTGGCTTTGTATTTTGGGCAAAGTCATGGTTCAGAGTTGGGTGATCGAATGGCAGGTCTAAATGTTTAGTTGAGAAAATAACTTACATATATGTTGTGCCTATAATGTGCACAGTATCCTTCATAAAGCTGTTTATTTCCTCCGGTCTATTGATGATGAGAGAGGAAGGATATAGGTAAACCAGGTGTACAATCTATTCTGTGATATGGTATCAATAAAATGCCATAATATTATAGTTTCAGGAAGATGGAAATGATATCTGGATATGAGATGGGAAGGGAAGATGAATAAATCTTTCTTAGATAAGGTGATAGTTTAATAACCTCTTGAAAAGTCTCTATGGTTATTCGCAAGCATAGATGAGAGGTGATAGAAATGAGTATTCTAAATGATTCACTTATGTGAATAAAGTTAGAGTTGGATAAAATTGGTATATTTTCATTCAACAGTGAATTGTCTGTTTTAACAGAGAAGGACATGAGGAAAGAAAGAGTGGGACAGGAAGTTTGAAAGGTAGGTTGTAGCCATCCTGTAGGGGGCTCTTAAATGTCAGGGTGAGACTTTGTACATAATTTTATCTGCAGAAGGGATTCTTTGGGAGCTCTTAATTAGGATTGTGGTGTAGAGCCTGCCAGGATTGTGTGGGGAAAGTTAGGATTGAGAGGGACTTGAAAGTAGAGAGATCAGTGAGGTCGTTGCAGCAGGGCAGAAGGTAATGAGTGTCTGAACTGGGGAGATTGCAGAGGGGCTGGAAAGGAGAGGAATGATGTGAGAGATACAGAGTGTTTAAATCTACAGTACGTGGCTGTTAATTGGATAGAGGAGGTGAGGTTGAGGGAAGCATCAAAGATGTCTGGGTGATTGGGTGGTACCATTCGTCGAATTGGGACATCAAGAGGAAACTTTGGCTTCTCAGAAAAAAATGGTGCATTTGGTTTTAGAAATGTTGAGTTAAGAGGTGTAGACTGAAAATGTAGACCTCCGTGTCAAGTGAAAAGTTATTGTGAACTATGGAAGTTGGGAACTTTCAGAATAGATATGATAAAGCCAGCAGAGTTGATAAGATGGGCAAATCAGAGAAGAGAATGAACAAGGACAGATCCTGGGGACACACATTTAGAAAAGAAAAAATATATATAAGCCATTAAAGGCGATCAAATTATGGCTAATGTTAATCCATAGACAGTTCATACATATGTAATAGGATGATGACAGAGCATGAGCTAAATGGATGAGAAAACGAGAGTGTTTTTGATTGTCACTGATAAATTACTGACTAAGTGACCTTTCTCGAATGCCCTATACGTAAGTAGAGCAAATAGGAGAGGATTAGGTTGGAGAGCACATGTGATGGAATTGGGGAAATATGACTAAGTTTGATAATCTTCTTCCATGTTAAAACTATATTACCTGTTCCTTTTTAGTTTTTATCATTGGTTAGTTTTAAATGATCAGGCTTAAGTAGTGGTAGAAGTGAACACATGCTTAAAAAATAAAATATTTTCTCCAGAGCCAACTGGTGGCATGCTGGTTGAGGTGGTTGGATCCCACATGGTTGACTGCAGGTCTGAGTCTGGGATTCCCAGCTTAAAAAATACACTGGGGGCATGTGCCGCTATGCCCAGAATTCCAAGAGGGGAATGGAGTAGAAGAGATTTCAGCATGATCACATCACCCCTGGGAGGTGCTGTCTCTGTCTCTTTCTGTGCATCTCTCTCTGGAGAGCACACACACTGTACAGCAATTTAAAAAAGAAAAGAAAAGAAAAGAAAAAATTTCTCTAACCCTCAACTTGTGTCACCTTCCTTCTCTATGTTGTGACACCCAGCTTTGACTTACTCTTTTGGCCCATACTCTGGGGTTGAGGTTCTGGACCAGAGAGGGCTGATGTGGGCTGGGCTCCCAAGGCTCTCTGGGTAGGCCAGGGATCATTGGGCCAAGCTTTATGGTGCGGGGATTCCTGTGACCCTGTGACATGTGCAGAGGAATGGCGCTCTGGGGCCTCAGATTGGAGTGGGGCTCGTGCCTGAAGGGCTTGGAGACCTCCCTGCCCAAGAGCAAAGCGGGAGCCGGGGTGAGGAGCAACCCTGATGGGGCCTCCCTTCCCCCGTTGCTGTCCCACTGATTATAAAGCTGGAGAAGCAGAAGGTGGAGAAAAACAGGATTCCTGAACATCAAAGCTCTGCGGAAGGAAGTGAAGCCAAGCTCAGGAAGCGGAAGAGCATCACCCTGGGATTTACCAGGGTCAGGAGGCGTGTCTGGGGGTGCTCTTTGGGAAGTCATTCAGCCAAAGGCCACCTGCGGGTTTGGGTCTCTGCGTTCAGCTTCAAGAACACGTGCAGAGGTGGGCCCCTGACACAGAGGTGGAGGAACCTAGCTACACCGAAAATCTTCAGGAGATTAGCTGAGTGGAGACCCCAGTGCACAAGGAGGATTGAGAACCGGGGAGACACAGCCTGCAGCCCGGAGATCGCGTGCCCGCAGTGCTCCCAGCCCACCGCAGCAGGTCAGCTCACCACAGGTCCCAGGGATGGTAACCCGCGCCAGAAGGACAAGACATCTAGAAGCGACCAGGGACCAGTGTCCTTTTCTCTGGCCCCAGGACCCCCTTTATTGGTGCCCCAAGCTATAGAAGACCTCACTTCCTACGTTTTAAAATCTTCTTCTCTGCATCTGCCTGCTCTTACTAGGAATGGGGAGCAGAGAAAGGGGAGACACTGGGAAAGAGAACCTAGATGATGAACCAGGCGTTGGGGATCAATTTCATTCACTAAGGAGGGATTTGGGAGTAGGAGTCGGGGGAGCTGGTTGGAGAGAAGGTCAAGTTAAATGATACACTTAATTTTCATCCCCTCACTACTCAGCCCTTTGTTCTTAAGGCTGGGATACAGGACATACATATGTATATACATACATATATATATATGTGTGTGTGTGTGTGTGTGTGTGTGTGTGTATACACATACATAAATATGTATATAATAAAAATAATAAATTTTTATTCAGGAATGTTGTGATGACTATATAAAATAAGTAAAGAAACGACGATATTTTGGAATCAGATTTGAAAATTAACAATGTTGCATGTTCTATAATATAATAAGTTGTAACTGGATGAATCAAAATATATTTTTATATAGTCTATAAGAAAAGAGTGAAGGCTTTAAAAACTACTTTAAAATTTCAGAATTATGCTATGGCAAAAAATATTTATTATTAATGATCCATTCATGAAAACTAGCTTTGAAGTATGAAAAAAGTAGCATTATTTGTAACATTTTAGTAGACACAAACATCTTTGCCCACCTTTATTTCTGTGTTAAAAGTAAACACATATTTATACTCTAAAAAAATTCAGGAGTTGAAAAACAGATTGATGTCTCAATTTCATTGAAACTGTTGGTCTTAAGAGTGTAATATATTCCCACAGTTTCACATCTTAAAGGAAAAATATGTATCTTTTTTACCTAATTTATTATTTGGTTTTATTTCTAATGAATAATATTATCTATCATGGGAAAATATTCTAGCAGAACAATTTATAAATGGCCTATGAAGTATTTTGTTGGTTTGTTTCTTACCTGTATTTTTTATTTTGTGGTACACAAAATTGTTTGTCATCTTAAACATCTATGAAGACATGGTATCACCGAACAGCTCCTGGTGGCCACCTGTTATGGCATGTATTCTGTCTTTAATTGGCATAAACCTAAGTACATAGCCATAGGCTTATGCATAACTATTACATAGTGGAATTGCAACACGGTAGAAATGGTGAGGTAACCCGTGGATAGCCTTCTACTGTAGATTAAATGGACATTTTGTTCCAATCTTGATTGTCGTTCAGAGAATCCTCTGTGGAATTTTTATGAGATGTTGAGGTTAATTTTAAAAGTTATTATTAGTTAAAAATTTCCAAGGTTTGGTTTTGGCTTTAATTTTTCATGCAGCAGTTTTTTTCCACTCTAGTAAAGACTGTGGTACTTTGAGTTGTGTGGCTTTTTAGGGGAAGGATGACAGTAACATGTCCTTGTAAACTTCTAAACTAAGCCTAAGTTGAAACTCATTGTCTGAGCCTTCCTACTTTAACAGCTTCACCTCTTACAATTTTTTATCCCTGAGCTGTACTTAGACTCCTCTTGCCTTAGGTTACATTGGATTCTTCATCCCCATGCCCTCTTCTCTTTTTTCTTTTTTTTTTTTTTTTTTGAGAGATTATTTGCTGTAGGGCACATGTGTTCGCCAGAAAGACAGAGACATAGAAAGTGAGAAATAACCCACACAAGGGGACTGGCCTCACTCCACTCTTCTCTTCCATTGTCTTCTCAGGATTTTGGTCTTGCGTGCAAATGCACCCGGCATGAGTTTAACCATGGGGTCTGAGAGTCAAACCGTGGTTGACTGTGTGTCCAGCAACATAACCATTATGCCCTCTGCTGAACCCCTGTACTGTTCTCTCCCTCTTGTTACCTTGGTAATTTCCAGTTATCTCTTAGCTGTCGGTACTTGTGGCACGAAGCAGTGTAATTTATTGATCCAGAGAATGGTTTGTTGGCCCAGAATGTCTGACTTCTAATCATACCTTACTTGCAAGATGTATGAGCTCACTCTGCTTTCATTCTCTAGTGTTTCTTTTTTTTTTTTTTAAGTAAGAATTATAGTAATATCTCACAGGTTGTTATGGGTCTTAGATGACTTAATCCACATCAATTACTTAGAAAGTCCTGTAGCATGTAGTAAACAGTAAGTATTAGTGATTCTGCTTCTCATTTGTTCTGTATTAGCCTATGGTCTCTAGTGCCACTTCTTCTGGGAAGCCTTTTTTGATCCCTGAAGGCTGAGATATGACAACACTACCAGGCCTTGTCTGTTCACTCCTCTGTTTTTCTTTAAAAAATCTTAAGAAACAGAGGGTCTATCTTTTGTATGTATGTCTTAAGCACTCAGGATTGAGTGTGCTGTGCAGAAGATACTCATGTTTGTTGAATGAGTAAATAAATCATTGGGACTTTTGAGAGATGTGCCGCCTTACGGGAGTGCATATCAATGCAATAGTAACCTGGATTGCTGGGTAATCTTTAACATGCAATCTGACAGGTCATGGAGCAGAAAGGTTCACAGATCAACATGCCTTGATTCTGGAATCTTGTGGTTTATTCTCTAGTAGGATATAAGAACAGAGCTTAAGGTAGTTGTATACAAATAGGATAGTATTGCATGGGGTGAAAGGACCACACCTTTTTTGTTTGTTTGTTTTAAATTTTTGCCATAGGGCACATGCACTTGCCAGAGAGAAAGAGAAAGAGTCAGAAGAGGGAAAGTGAGAAAGCAGCTCCCTTCCAGGGGAGATAACCATGCTGCAATCCCTTCTCCTCCATTCTTCTCTCAGGATTTTGGGCACACATGCACACACACTCAGCGTGTTTTTCAAGTCTGGATTGGGGACTCAAACATGCAGTTGACCGTGTAGGACCCACTTCCTAAACCACCATGTCATGTGCTGGCCCTGGGACCACAGTTTCTTAATTGTGTTTTATGCAGTGTTAGACTATCCTGATTTACTTATTTACTTCCTGCCTCATCAGCTATGGCTGTCAATGATGTGATTACAAAAATCAGTTTAGCTGGGAAGCTCCATAGCTGGATGTACCTAGGGGTAACACATGCTTATGGCTCTGTTGGAGAGAAGTGAAAGCCCACGCACCTGGGCACAGCTGCAGTTCACTGATTTGCCTGTTGAGATACTAAGGTATATCTGTGTTTTTCAATCAGGGAACACCTTATGGTCAGAAACGGGTGTCATGAAGGAGGCAGATTTAGATTCGATGAGTAACTTATCAATCTGGAGGCGATGTGACCTAAGCTTTGTGAAAGGGCTGTTGGAAAAGTCACTACGCGTTTTTCTATGCAAAAATGCATCGTGACTCTTCCAACAACCCGATCTTTAAGGTATATGGACTGTCCATCTTATTTGTTCCGTTCTTGTTATTTCTGTTGAGCAGACCCGTGTTCCACTTATTCTGTAAACGTGGCTACAGGCTTACTCACTTGCTCTGTGTTCTTAATCTGTCTTTTGAGTTCTGCCTATGTCTCCTAAGCTATTTGCCTCTACACGATGTATACTTAACACAGAAGTTTTATCTATCCTTTTTATTTCCTGTCTTCTATAGCAGATTGAATAGTCTCAATTAAAACAGCAAACACATACTACGTGTTTTGTAGTTAGGCTCACCATATGTCCTGGTTTGCCCAGAGAGACCCAGGTTACAGCTGTTGTCCTGCAGTAATCCTTACAGTGTCCTCTTTCACTCTCCAAAGTGTCCTGATTTGGAAGATAATTCGTGTAGTAACCTTAGTTATAATCTGCCATCTGCTACCTATGAAACTGCATAAATTGAGGTAAATTATATATCTCATCTATAACATTAGTGGGCTGGTAGAATATTTGTAAAGTTCTTGCCAAACCTAAAATTATTTGACATTTATGAGCAAAAATAGAAAGCCTTTTCATTTTTGGAGTCTGTTCCTTAAACTCCTACCCTGAAGACAAGTATATTTTTTCATTAAAAATGGATCTAAATGCAAGTTTAGTATAAATGTATGCATTAGCTGTTTTGAAATGTGCAAAATTACAGTGTTAATTTATACTTGGGGCAAAATATTTGAGACATTATGACCATAGACTTGAAAGCTGAAAAACTAAAAGCTCTTTTATTAATTTCTTTTAAAATGGAGTATATTAAATCAAAGGCTTTTGCAATTATTATATGTAGTTTTAAGAATATTTTATGGCTTTGAATTCAACCTATACTTTATATTCCTTATCTGTACATTGAATTAAATAGTTGGCAAGGCATACTAGTTTCTGAGAAAATTAATGATTTTAGTGATCAATATGATATATTACCAGGTGTCTATGAGCTAGTTTATAGGGATTTTGAAATAATGGGAATTAAATTCCTTCTAATCTTTAGCTACAGATTTCATGTACATAGAGGAAGTTGCATGAATGCTTGAATTGTCCCAAAAAGGTTAAGATAGATGTAGACATATAGTGAAGAAAATGTGGATAGAATTTCTTTTTTTTAAAAAAAGAATTCTATATTTAATTTTACTTATTCATCATTTATTTTAATTTGACCAGAGAGAGATACACAGACAGAGAGAGGGGAAGTGAGAAAGCAAGCCACCAGGTCCAGTATTCGAACTGTTGTCGGCCATATGGGAGTGTCCAGCGCCTTAACCACCATGCCACCTGCTGGCCCCAATGTGGATAGCATTTCTGAGTGTCTCTGTTGGTTGGTTGTCTGAGTCTTTTAAGGCTCACAACAAATTAGGTTTACCCTTTCAAAAAAATCTTACCAGAATATATGGCTATTTGAACTTTTTTTTTTTTTTCTATTTCAACTTTTATCATGGCTAGAAAATTCCATAGCGTGGGGCTGGTGGGTGGCATGGTCGTTTAGGCTCTCTGGACAATCCCACATGGCTGACCGCGGTTCGAGTCCTGGACCTGGTGACTTGCTTTCTTGCTTTCCCTTTCTTTCTCTCTGTGTCTTTCTCTGGTCAAATTAAAATAAATAAAAATTAAAAAAAAAAAAAAGTCCATAGCTTAGTATTGTATTTGGTGAACACAGACTGCAGGAGAAACATTTTGCCTTTTGGAATTTTGTACTTTTGTAGTTACTCCAGTTATTAAAGGATGGTGATAATATATTCTCATAATTCAAGTTTTCTTGCACACCTGCTTTGATGATCTGATTCTACTGAAAATATGGTGCCACCAGCTTTTATGGTGTTATGTTAATTTTGAAAATGTCAGAATTTGCAAACTGCAAGATGACGTGGGGTTTGATAAGCACTTTTCCTTTTTGTAGATGTGCGAAGCAGCAGGATAATAGAAACGTACTCAATGGTGCATTATTGGCAGTGTGTGGAAATTAATGTAAGTGTAGACAGCAGTCCATGACACTTAAATGTGTTTTTAATTGATTGCATTCTGCTGAAGTATGGCTATGTCTATACAAGGGAATTCAAAAAGTTTGTAGAACAATGGGATTAAATGATGAGTTTTTGTGTAGGAAAAAATGTTAAAATCCATAGTTTTACTCATTTTCCATAAAATTCTTGAAGACCCTTCACATGGACCTTTCTTCCTTACACCATCATAAAATCCTTGAGGTAAGGACTTGTGCTTTATATGTCATGTATTTGCCAGAATTCTTAATAGTATTTATGGCTCACAGAATTAACTAAATAAATCTTGAATTAGTGGTTTATTAATAATTATGCAAATAGCAAAATATTTGTGATCTGTAGACCACCACCCATTTGAGCATGCAGTTCACGATAGAATATGTGCATGATTATATTGGCATATCACCTATGAGACTATAAAGCAATCGAAGAAAAGAAAACGAGTATGTGTGTGTGTGTACACGCATGTTCTTCCACAGACTTGGTAAAATAACCAGGTGCTTTGCTTCCACCCACATCCTACCAGAGACAGGCAATTTTCCTAGTCTAGCTTGCATTGCTACTAACAGGCTGCAGGTCCCATTTTGGGGTGTTTGCTTCTGGGTCTTACTCTGGAATCCCCTTGGGCTTGCTGTGGGGGAGGAAAGGTGAATGCCTTGCATCATACTGTGCAGCCTCAGGGGTTCTTTCCAGAACCTCAGTGACTTGCTGTGGTGAGAGTGATGAACAACTTTTCCCTTAGAGAAACATCATAATTAAAGCATTTCATTTCCTTCAGCCAGCAAGCTTTTACTGTGAACCTACTGTGTGTATATAAATGCCTGTGTCTAGACACGCGGTAGAAATCTGAAGACTCAACTCCTCACCAGGAAGATGTTACACACAGATGAACTAACAAAAGAATCAGAGAGAAGAGCAGTGCTTGCTGGCTGCTTATCGCAACAGAACTTCCTCATGCAGTATGCTCGCTCATTTTTTAAGAGTAATCCTTACATTTCCTCACACCTGCATTACTTTGCCCTTAGTAATTCTTGAGAAGATCAGGACATTCTTTTTATCACTCTGTACTTTTTATTAGTCTGGTGAAATATTATTTTCACCGACCATAACCTGGGTGTGTAATGTAGTGTCTGTTTCAAATGAAGATGGTGTGTTCTACCACATGCATAGAAAATAAGGAGAAGGGTCATTTTGGCTCTGTGAGTAAATTACTTACTTGATTTCATTTGATCTGTTTTATAATACTAAGTAATTAGCAAGCTAAAACAAAATATTTGGTGGAAAATCCATGATGTCTCCCCTTCGGAATGATCTTGGAATCACAAGGCATACCTCAGCTTACGTGAAGGTCAGCAGTTTATGTTGTGCTTGTGAGAAGAGAGACAGTCAAAAAGAAGCATAACACCATTCAGACTAGAAAAGTCTTGCATTTATAGCTAGAGCAACTTATTCTTTAATCTTCAAAGTTAGAATAAAAGCTTGTATGACTTGGAGTGGTTAAAAAAAAAAAGTTATCAGCAAGATCATTAATAACTTGGGACTCAGCTTTTCAAGTTACAATTAGCTGCTCAACAGCTGTGACCTTCAAGAACCACTCATTATTGTTGGTCCTGATTGTTCACTCCCACTGTCGAGCTCTTTTCAGAAATAGTTTCTCTGGCATCATTGACCCCAGGGGTCAGAGTGAGAAATGAGTCTTCAAGCACTCATTTGTAAGTCTTGTCTCTGCTGGATGCTGTGTGAGTGTGTGTGTGTTTAAGGAATTCAGCTGATGGTTAATGCCTCATTGTAAATCCAGCTGTTTGGTCAGGTCCCAATTAGGAAGATGCCTGTTAGATGAAGGGGCACTCCTGGGAGTAGCAAGGAGATTTAGTGTAAACAAAATCCAGAGTAAAACTGGTGGTTATGCAGGCTCTGTTTTATTTAGATGTTTAAAAAAAAAAAAAGAGATTCTCAACCCACATGCTTGCCAAACTCTGTCATGCACTGTGTAGCATCTCAACAGATCAGCAGGGATTTTAAACCTGCTGTGTGTTTGGCATACACTGCAACCCAAAGAGAAAGTGGGGATTAGGGAAACTGTAGTGAAGTATGAAATGAAAGCTGAGTTGGAAAAGGAGGACTGGATTATGTTCAGCTTCTTTGCCTCACTTCCTTTAGATACTGTGTTAAGAACATAGGACTCTCAGGAAAAAGGGATTTGCTTTCTCAGGACAAGGTATAGTGCCTCATCTGTATATTCTGAAAGGAGACTTAATTAAGGAAAAGTTATCTGCCATAAAACAAAAGAATAAGCCGATCAACAGAAAGGTTGATCGAATTGGTTACTGGTAACTTTTCTGGCCAAATAACATCCAGAATTCAACACTGTGTTCTTTGTGGAGTCCTGCCCCATATATATGATGAAGGTGTTGAACATGGACTTGGCACTTTCAACCTCAGATTTCAGGAAGGCATTTGTGACCTGGCAGATGGGATCCCTGCATCCATAGAGGTGGACTCTAACTCCCAAACCATGTGAACCAGGTCATGGCCTCCGGCCTGTGGCCTCTGAATTTTAATTTCTGAAAATAATATGACTGAAGTTACACTTGGATGATATGTGACATCTTGGGAAGCTGCCCTGGATCGTCACCTGCAACCTTCATAATAACCGTCTTCTCTAGTTTTACTGTTGTTAACCTCGGTGACTAAAAAAATGGAGCAGTTGGATAAAATCTAAACAAATTTTGGTGGCCCCTTCCTTATTCTATGGCCTTAGGCTGTCTACCATGATCTGATTTATTTTCTGTATCTAAGGTCAAATCGTTATCTATGTTCTAATTTCTTAAATGTCCATAATAATGAGTTTTTAGATATTGTGATTTCCAAAGCCTAGCTTCAATGTAAAATATCTGATAAGGTTCCTCTAGAACATAACTTATTACCGATGAAATGGACACTATTGTTGACACATTTAACAGAAAGATGTTATACATTTATAACGACAGCCATAGCAATGCCTTACCTGAAGAAAATGTACCATGTACTAAATATATTTTTGAAATACTTCACATATATTAACTTATTTCATCATCATTACCAACCTGTGGTGTAGGCAATATTATCCCTTTAACAAGTAATGAAATGGAGACACAAAACATTAAATATCTTGTCCAAGGTGATAGAATAAGAATTGGAACCTAAGCAGTCTGCTCTCAAATTCTGAAATTTCTCCAACCATTCCACTTTTTAAAACATGAATACTAAGTTAGATCTCTTGAAGAAAATCAACTGTAGTTAAGATTTCCTTGTTTTAGACATGCAAATTATTGAGCATGTTTCTAAAACTGGATTAAATGTAGCAAAATTTTGAGGGAGAAGATTTCTTCAAATTGACTTCATTGTGTTTGAAAAGTGACGTAAACTTAAAAGTTCAGTTGATGTTTTCTTTCTTTCTTTTTTTTTGGAGAGGTTTTTGCTATAGGGCGCATGTGCTCGCCATACAGACAGAGAGAAACAGAGAGATAGAAAGTGAGAAATCACCCCCCAGAGGGGATGGCCACGCCACAATCCCTTCTCCTCCATTATCCTCTCGGGTTCTTGGGCACGCACGCACATGTGTCTGGCGTGAGTTTTAAGCCACTGGGTCCGGGACACGAACTGTGGTCATCTACGTGGGAGTCCAGCGACATAGCCATTACGCTAACTGCTGGTCCCTTCAGTTGATGTTTTCAAAAGACACTAAAACAGACTAAACCTGTACATGTTGTGAAACTACTGATTTTTACAGCAGATTAGGAACAGAAAGGGTGTGCAAAAAATATACAACATTCATCTCACTAGGCTTTTAGCAGAGACTCAATTTGGTTTTGAAAATATTTCCTAAAAGAAAGAGAGAAAAGATGCTATACATGTTCAGTCACAATGTAATTATGGTCAGCTGAAGCGAGCTAGGGAGCCATTGACCCAGAGGCTTGGTAAGCAGAAACCATGAGGACCGTGTCAGCTGAGGCAGAGTAAGTGGGGCATCCCAGAGTTCACAGAAACTGCCAGCAGCCTGGAGAGCCGTAGGAAATGAAGGGTCCAGAGCAAGATGGATAGGAAGAGTTCATGGCCTCAGTGGCCAAAAAAAAAACATACTGAAGCATCTCGATTGCTCCATCTTGGCTGTCTTTATTTGTTTCACCCCTGGTGAGAGTTCATCCTAAGAGAACCTGAACAGCAGGTGAGAATAACTGAAAACAGCTGGCTGTTAGTGAGGGCAGGGATGGAGCAGATGCTGTTTTTGGTGGAGACTTTTTTTTCCCCCTTTCCTGACAGCTGGACAAGTCACATGGAGTTGACTCTTTTAGCTAGACCTTGTAATGCCCCTTGTTATAATCCCATGTTTATGGGCAGCCATTTTTATAACCTTGAGTCTGAAAGGCCTAAGGAAATATAAACAGACAAAGGATTGGAAATGAAGTGTTGATCTTCTGCAGTAATGGTGTCTTGCTCCCATTTCATAGCCAAACTCCAAAGTCATGACAGCAGGAAAGCGCCTCCTAAGGAAGTCAGAAGGAATAAATGTGAGCTCTTCACTGCTGGATGAACTGGAAGCAGCTCCTCTCTGTATTTCCAGAGGGCGCTCTCAGCTAAAAGGAGGCCTTAGTTAATTGCCCAGCATTCTCTTGTGGTTCTAAGTGTGGCCTTCCTTTCTCCTTTATCAAAACAAACAGTCTCCTAGAAAGGCGCCCACACAGTGGACTGAGCCTTAGAGAGTAGACATACACTAATATTTCAGTAGCAGAGCTGGTCGACTTGTTGGAACCACATTAAATTGTTTACTTTTAGCCATGGTTCTCGCTATATTTGCTGATTTGTGACATAGGGTTCTGACAGATTCGTTGCACAACTCTAATCAGAAAAAGTTCAAGAGGTTTCCCTGTGTTTCTGACAATCTTTAAGTTAAATATATACATTTTTACATAAGTAAAGATGACTATGGGAAAGTAAGATGTAACTTGAATCTGGATATTTTCGTAGGATGTTTAAGCTAACAGGAACTTCTGCAGTCCTATCTTTCATCTGGGTGAAACTCTGGCCCACAGATTTTCAGTCACTTTCCCATAGGTAATGGATTTAGGCTAAGTTAATAAATCCTAATTCCATTGCTTATCAAGTTTTACAGTGTCTTTATTGTGAACATATGTGTGTAATTTTAAATGAAATGTTTGCCTTTTGTTTTTAGTTCAAATAAAAAATAGTTTTGAGGAACCCTGGATATCTAAAATCCTGGTGCGAATTAAAAAATAATTTTAGTGTATAACAGAAAGTTGGGAAAATATGTAGAAAGACATTGGGAACCAGCAGTTAGCGTAATGGCTATGTCGCTGGATTCCCATGTAGTCGACCGCGGTTCGTGTCCCGGACCTGGTGGCTTAAAACTCACGCCGGGCGCGTGTGCGTGCGTGCCCAAGATCCCGAGAGGAGAATGGAGGAGAAGGGATTGCGGTGTGACCATCCCCCCTGGGGGGTGATTTCTCGCTTTCTGTCTCTATGTCTCTCTCTGTCTGTCTGGCGAGCGCACGCGCCCTACAGTGAAAATCTCTCAAAAAAAAAAAAAAAAAGAAAGACATTTAAGTTTATTTAGTATTTTATTTATTTGATTTTTTTTAAGAAAAGGTTTTTTGCCATAGGGTACATATGCTTATTGGAGAGAGGAAGCGGGAAAGTGAGAAATCACCCCACTCCCACCCCCAGGACTAATGACCACACCACAGTCCCTTCTCCTCCAGGGATTTTGGGCACACATGCACACACACCTGGTGTGATTTTCAAGCTGCCAGGTTCAGGACTCAAGCCATGGTCAGCCATGTGGAAATCCAGCACTTTAACCACCATGTCACCTGCTGGCCCCAAATGTATTTATTAACTGAGAGAGAACGTGCAGGACAGGGTCCTGCCGTGCTATGGATTCACTTACCCCCAGTCTTCCAGGCAGCCTCATAGGCGTGCTCAGGGACACGCATAGTGTGTTCTGGGTGACCCTGGATGCCTCAGCTTCCTTTCCATATGGTGACACATCACGCAGCACTGTCCTTACTGCCTGCTCCGTTGTAGCTGAGCCTGCACAAATTTAAACCATCACACACCCACCTGCTAAAGGTAAACTACCATGAAAATGTTCATGTATTTCCTGTTTTTTAATCTATGCATATCTATTTCTTTGAGTACAGTTTTGACTATACTATTTAATTTTATCTAGCTTTTTTTTTTAACTAAGAATTTGAAACTCTCTGACTCTTTGAAAGTGTAACAGTTGCATTTGCATGATGCTCCATAAGGGCTGGGAATGATTTGCTTTAATGTGTTCTCTGTTTGTAGCATTCCATTTCTGCTAGAGGAGATTTTGGCAGAATGCAAATGTGTATTATGGAAGTGACATTGTTGTGCTTTTTCACCCTCCCTTCACCTCACATCCTCTCCTAAGTCTGCTTTTATTCTGTATTCTTTGCCATCAGTACACTAAGACTGCTTTCATTCAGGGCCAGTATTTCTGTTTTACCAGATGTCATGTTTGTTTCCTCTACCCTTATCCTAAGTGACTTCTCAGCGTCATTTGACACTGTAGACAACTCTCCAGTCTTACCATCCCTTGTGCCCTGTTTCTTTTTAGGCACATGGAATTGGATTGATTATATTTCTCATTGGGTGACACACTATTGCCACTCTTCCCAAATTGTTGGATCTTTGTTTTACTCCTTCTTCTTCTTCTTTTTTTTTTAATCTTTCTGTGTACTAAGCAGAATAATGTACCCTAAACCCCCAAAGGTATCCATGTCCACATCTCTGGAACCTGAGACTGTGTTGTTTTGTATGACAAAGGGATTCACAGAATAATTAAATTACAGAGTTTGGAGTAGAAAGATTTTTCTGGATTACCTGGTTGAGTCCAATACAATCTCAAGGATCTTTAAAAGGGAAAGCAAGAGGCAGCAGGAGGTGTAGTGGGTTAAGATGCTGGACTCCCACATGGCCCAGGACACTTTGAGTCCCAGACCTGACCACTTGCTTTCTAACTTCCTTCTGTCTTTTTCTCTGTCTCTCTCTGGTGACTATAGCAAATTAAAAAATATAAACAAATGGCGGCCAGCAGGTGGCATGGTGGTTAGAGCTGTTGAACTCCCACATGGCCAACCATGGTTCGAGTCCCTGACCTGGTGGCTAGCTTTCTCACTTTGTCTCTCTTTGTCTCCCTCTGGTTAAATGAAAAAGTAAGTAATAACAACAAATGAAATAAATATTTTTAAAAAGTAAATAGAGAAAAATAATAAAAAATTCCTTTTTAAAAAACTGTGAGATTGGGGACCAGCAGTTGGTGTAATGGCTATGTCTCTGGACTCCCATGTAGTTGACCATGGTTTGAGTCCTGGAAATGGTGGCTTAAACTCACGCCGGGCACATGTCTGTGCGTGTCCAAGATCCCAAGAGAATGCAGGAGAAGGGATTGTGGCGTGGCCATCCTCCCTGGGGGGTAATTTCTCACTTTCTGTCTCTCTGTCTCTCTCTCTGTCTTTCTGGGGAGCACTCGTGCCCTATAACAAAAACCTCTGGGGGAAAAAAAATCATGAAATCAGAAGGCATAAAAGAATCAGAGGGAGAGGGGAGACACGAAGATGCAACACTTGCTGTCTTTGAAGATGGAGAAAGGGTGCTCATTCTTCCCCATTCTAGTATATTTACTATCTATTCTTTCACTCGAATTTCGAAGCTTTCTTAAACATACAAGCCTCCTTAAAAGTGGAGAAAAAACAATTGCTCTGCAGAAATAAGTAGATGACATTGTGCTACTCATCTTTTTAAAGCCTAGTTATTTAATTATTCTGAAGTGGGGGCATCCCCAGCAGTGTCTTCATGCCACAATCTACCCGAAGTCTCAGCAGGCCTGGGTCACAGGTGTGTATGACCCTGGCACGTTTAGAGTCTTAGCACATGAAACCAGGACCTTTGTTGGGGTCCAGTTTGGTTACTTCTGTGCTACCACCTGGTCCTTTTATCTGGTTTTGTTTTGTTTGGATAGAGGTTTTTGCCTTAGGGTGTTTACACTCCAGGTGGGGAGAGAAAGAGACAGACACAGTGAGAGGGAAAGTGTGAAATGCCCCACCACTGAGGGGATGGCCATGCCACAATCCCTTCTCCATTCTCCTCCAGGGATCTTGGGCACACACACATGTACCCGGTGTGAGTTTGAAGCCACTGGGTCTGGGATTTCAACTGAGGTTGGTTATGTTGGAGTCCTGCAATGTACCTGCTGTGCCATCTGCTGGTACCCTCATCCCCTTATCTTATTAATTTCTTTTTCACTCAGTGCTGTTTTTGAACTAGATCCATATTGCTATAAACTTTGTTCAGTGATGGGCTGTACAGAGGAGCACAGTGGTAAAATGGGATGTTTTTCCAGGCAAAGTCAGAGGAAAAGGCTGCCAGTTAGCACCCAGAGACCTGCCCGAATGTGCCCTATGATCCAGGCTGGCTGGAGTTGGAGCTTGGCATAAAGACCTTGTCAGGGGTACTGTCTCTCTTTCAAAATAAGTAAAACTAAACTTAAAAAAATAGAAAAATAGTTTGTTCAGTGTGTCTCACGACACTGTACTGTATCATTTGAGTTCCCTTCGTTTATCGCGTTTCACTGTACGCATATTCTGCATGGTAGCCATCCAGTCTTCTAGTGGGTCTACCCATTCCTCTCAGTCCGTCATGTGCGTATTTCATTTTGTGTGTCCAGTGATGGGTACTCGGGATGCTTGCAACTCTGTGCAATCAAAATCAATGGGCCAGTCACTGTCCTAGATGTCTCGTTGTTGATTCGTGTCAGTGTCTCCTTGGGAATATGTTCAGAAGCAGAATACACACAAGGGTCTGTTCCCTACATAGGATCAGACTGCTCTTCACAATGGCTGCACCAGTTTTCACTCACACCAGCAGAGCTGGTGAGGAGAGCTTCTTCAGAGCAATACCAAATCTTGATGCTATCCAGGTTTGTGATTTTTGTATACCTAAGAGAGAGTAAGTGGGAGCTCATTGTTTCAATTTGCATTTTTTCTGATTACTAGGGAGACTGAACGTCTCTTTAATACTCATTAGCCATTTGGACGGCTCCTTCTGTAATTGACTTTTTATGATCTTTACCTATTTTCTCTCAGTTTGTTTGTTTTTTCCCCCTAGCTTGTTAAGAACTCTTGATAGTAAGCCTTTAACATTTCCAATGTGCAGTGAACTTCTTCCTCTCTGTCTCCCTTTAGATAAGTTTGGGCAGAAATCTTCATTGAAATAAAGTCAGAACATTCTGGGTTTCCTCTTGTTGTTTCCTCTGATATTGTTTAACAAAACCATGTCTCGGAATTGAGCCTTGTCTCTCTCCTTCACTGCAAGACCCCATTGTAGTGTTCTCTGTACCTGTCATCAGGCCCCCAGCACTTGCAATGAAGTCTACCTTGCCATCTTAAAAAACAAAACAAAACAAAAACTACTATCACCAATGTCACAAAATTTTACCTTTCATATTTGTAATCATTTTTAGAATTTAAGTAAATTGAGACCAGCAGTTTGTGTAATGGCTATGTTGCCAGACTCCCATGTAATTGACTGGGTTCAAGTCCCAGAACTGGTGGCTTAAACTCATGCCAGCACATGTGTGTGCATGCCCAAGATCCTGAGAGGAGAATGGAGAAGGGATTGCAGCATGGCCATCCTCCCTGGGAGGTGATTTCTTGCTTTCTTTGTCTCTGTCTCTTTCTTTCTGGTGAGTGCATGCACTCTACAGCAAAACCCTCTCAGAAAAAAAAATATTTAAGTAAATCAACTTGAAGTTAGTAGGTTTTGAATTAAAAGTACATCGTTTTCTATCTAGTGAGTTGTTTTTTTAGAAATACACGTTATCATATAATGCAAGCTCTCTCCAGTGATTGGTGATGTCACTTCTTGATAACAAATGCCCATATATTTGTAGACTCTTTATTCTTGGTTCCTTAGCCTGTAACCTATTCCTGAACCATTGTGACTTTTTGATGTGGCTTAATATCTGCAGGAACAAGTTCTTTATTTTCACTTTACTCTTTCAGAAGTGGCATAAAATTTTTACAACAGATTGTTAAAGTCTTACTGAAAATTAGAATTGCAATTCAGTTGGAAATTGGTTGGATTAAGACTGATTTGTGGAAAATGAGAAGTGAATCATTCCAATGTCCATTAAAAAGTCTTGATGTCACCTTGAATTTCTGTTTTCCTTTACCAACCCCTTTCTCTTTGCCTTCAACACTAGTGGGGCCTAGTCAAGTGCAAGGCCGCATAATAAATAGTTAAAAATGACAAACTAAGCCACTCAGTCAGTGTTCCCACTGAGTGATCATCCCGAAACCTGAAGGCCAATGAGGTTCCCTTCCTTGTGGGGCCAGCCCTAACACAGATCCCCTTGGCAGGAAAGGTGGAAGCTGGGTTCAGTCCAGCATCTGCCCAGAACCAGGGCTGACCTGATCAGACATCTAAGGACAAGGCTGGCAGAGTCTCTCCTGGAATCTCATTTTTCCAACACAGTATTTCCAGGCAGTTCAGGGTCTTCCAAGCAAAGACAAGAGAGACGGGAACTCTGTCTGACTGGACGCCGACTTCAACACAAGCAGCTGCTTTTGCTCCAGGTTTTACTGCACAGCCTCTGGCTTCCTCCTCCCACCCCCGATCCCTGCACACAGCTCTCAGGCTCGTTTTCTCTGCCTTGGGGAGCCAGTTCAGCTTCTCTCTTTCTTTGTCTACTTTTCTTTGGTTATTGAGTTTTCAGAAAACTTTCTTGTGGTCTAAAAAAGAAGAGTGGCTGTGTGCCTATGCTTGTGGGTCTTCCCGGCCTGATCTGAGGGCCTTGTTGCTTCCACCTCCATCCCTCAAGAAAGCCCCCAAACCCATCTCAAAATCATCACCCACCAAGACAGTCTTTTCTAAGCTCTATGGCAGCACACGCTTACACCCGGACACTTACTGCCGCTTCTGGCTACTCGCGCTGCTGCTTTGGTTACTTTCTTGAAATGAATTCTCTGGATCACTGGAAGAAAGCGTTTTACAACAAAAATCAAGTCATACCTTTCTCAGGATTTCAACCCTCAGTGTTTATTTATTTATTTATTTATTTATTTTTAACCCTCAGTGGTTTTTCTTTACTGTTTGAATGAAATAACTCCCAGCATTGGTTTATAGGGGAGCCCTTACCAAATATGTCTCTGTTTAAATCTGAAACATCCTTTATCTTACTTTATATTAAGCCAGTGAGTTGGAGCTGGCTTGCGTTGGCCTGTGAGAACCAACTGCTAAATTTTGGGGGCCAGCAGTTCGCATGGTGGTGAAGGCACTGGAGTCCCACATGGGTGACGTTGTGGTTCAAGTCCTGGGCCCTGCAGCTTAAAACTCATACCAGCGGGTATGTGTGTCCATGCCCAAAATACCAATTGTTAAATTTTAAAGAAATTTGCAAACCATCTGTTAAAACCAACTGTTAAAAATATTGGTTGTCCTACAATTAAGTAGGTTCAGTTAATTGCATTATAAATGCAATAAATGCTCAAAGCTTATTATTTCCTAATTATTTTACTATATTTTTAATATTACTCATGTTTTTAAAAAATGCATGGTATGTATATCGGGTACCTACTATATAATAGCGTGATCCCCTCAATATTGTGTTCAACAAAGTTGGGCTAAGAGATTGAAATTTAAGCCGATAGCTTAAATTCTAAATGTTATTATAAATATGACAGATCAAATATTTGTGAGTTTTGAGAGGAGAATGGAGGAGAAGGGATTGCGGCGTGGCCATCCCTTCTGGGGGGGTGATTTCTTGCTTTCTGTTTCTCTGTCTCTCTCTGTCTGTCTGACGAGTGTACGTACCCTATAGCAAAAACCTCTCAAAAAATATTTGTGAGTTTATTTTTTTAAAGATGGCAAGTTAGACTTCATTAAAAGTGCTGGGGGTGAGAGGGTTCTTTTGATAGGTACAGAGAACACTGCAGTGGGATCTTGCAGTGAGGGAGAGAGACAGGGCTCAACTCCAAGATACGGTTTTGTAAACAGTATCTACCAGTAACAGCCAACAAGAGAAAAACCAGAATGTTCCAACTGTATTTCAATGAAATACAGCCATCCAAAGGGAGTATGTATACCATAGAAACTGGCAAACACTACAAAACAGGATTTGAGATGATGTTTTGTCGATTAACTAGACACAAAGTATTTGAAAAAAATTTTAAATGCAAGCTAAACTTCACAGCACAGTGTGTCTGTAGCCATTACATCATAACAAGAAAAAATTGAGGAAATAGTTCAGTATTTGTAAACTCTTGTGCAGTATCACAAAGAAGTCCCTCATTTCAGTAATGAACCAGTGACGTTCCAGCCTGCGTCTTTGTGGTTTTACTTTCATCTTGCTATTAAAATAAACAAATAGATCAATCAGTATTTATTTTAGAACCGTATTCATTTATCAGGTACTATTGCGGGTCATTGATAGATGAGTTTTTCAAGTCAGTGACAACATTCTTAGAGAATCAATGTGCTCTCTAGAATTTACGGTAGAGAGTATCGTATGTTTCAATATTATTTGCAAATTATGTTTGCAAATGTGCTATGTATATTTTATATCAGTAAATTTGCAATCAATGTATAGTTTTGTGGATATACATGTGTTCTTCTAGAGGGCCAATTATTAACTATTTACCTGCACAGTTTTGCTTTCTGATCCATTAGCCTTACGTCACTCTGGTTTTCTGTTTTCAACAAACCTTATTCTCACTTAGGGTTATTTCATTAGCTGTTCCCTCTGCTTAGATGGTTCTTCCTCTTGAATTTTGCATGGCTAGTTCCTTTGCAGGTGTCAGCTTTCATTGTCATCTTTGTGGAGGAACCTTCTCTGACAAAACTGTTGACCAGTTTCTCTCTCTTACATCATCCTGTTTCAATTCTCAGTGGAAAACCAGATGCTTTTTTTGTTTTCATTTCTATATTGATTTCTTTATTATTTGCCTACTAAAATTTCACACCTTTCTCTCTGACATCTAAGTTGCCATAAGAGTTAGGATACTGAGTCATCTGGCCTAATCAGCGCTGTATTCATAGGCCATGAAACAGTATCTAGTATTAAGCACTTGTAAATATTTTTAGCTAAAGTAACATAATTTCCTGGATTCAAACTAGGTTGTTTCTGAATTGAAGAATTAATATATTCTGTGACCACTTAAGTTGATAAAATATTTTCTTCTAGCAATATATTGATGTAAATTTAAACTATACAAAAAACTCTTATTTAAGCATAAAATACTTGTGGATTTTTTTCTTTTTGTTTAAATTTTAGAGCTGTATATTTCAAGATTGCAGTTCGATTTTAAATTACATTTTAAATACTCAAATACAGTGTAGTATCATCAAGTGTCAAAATTAACACTGTTTTGATTTGAAAGTAATTGTAGTATATAATTTTAATCATATCACAATGGTGGAGGAAGGAATACAGAAACATCATGAAATATACCATTTGGGTTTATTGTAACTTGATCTTCAGAAAGTAGGATTTTTTTGCGTGTAGAGAAAATTCATTGCTCTAGTTATTGCTGCTGGGTTTTAAGTATAACAAACATGTTTGCTTTTTAATTTTTTATAGTATACTCACCTTTGCAAAAATATGTTTTTGATTAGTATAATTTTTCTTTGCAGTCAAGAGGATAAGTAGATTCATGGCATTGGATTATTTTTTTCTTTAATTATTTTTGGGATGAGGTAGCCACTGGAGGGTGTTACAAAGACAAAACTATTCTCAAAGAGAGAGTCAGCATGATATTAATAAAACAATTAACTTCTCAGGCTGGCAGGTAGAATGGTGGGTAAGTGTACTGGATTCCCACGTGACTGACTATGGTTCGAGGCCCAGACCTGGCGGCTTGCTTTTTTCACTTTCCCTTTCTCTCTCTGTCTCTGTCTGATCAAATTAAAAAATAATAACAAATCAAATAAATAAGTAAATAAATACATAAATAGCTTCTTTTAGAAAGGAGAATTTTGAACCTGTGTACTTTCTCAGAAAATGGTATACCTTCTATAGGAATTCATATATGCATGTGTGCATGTTATAATTAGACATGAGCAATAAAATATGGGACTATAGATTACTTCATGGTCTGTCATTTTTACTGACTCATTTTCTGGAGGAACAGAAAAAAAAAATCCATAAGGTTGTTGCCGTAGGGCATGTACATTCACCAAAGAGGGACAGAGAGAGGGGGAGAGTGAGAAGTCACCCCCTCTGGAGGGGGTTTTGCCACACCACGGTCCCTTTTCCTCCATTCTCATCTTGGGACTTTGGGCTCACATGCCCATGTGCCCAGTGTAGTTTACTTTTTTCTTTCTTTCTTTTTAAAATTTTTAAAAATTATTTAAGTTTGCTATAGGGCTTGTGTCCAGAGAGAGACAGAGAGAGAAAAAGAGAGAAAGCAAAGCAAGCCACCAAGTTTGGGACTCGAACTGCAGTTGTTCGTGTGGGAGTCCAGTCCCTTAACCACCACGCCACTTGGTGACTCTGGTCAGTGTGGTTTTCATTCCACCAGGTCTGGGACTCAAACCATGCTTGGCCATGTGGGAGTTCTATGCCTTAACCTTCATGTCACTGGCTGAGCCTTAGGGAAATTTTTATAAAGATTTCAGTGTGTGCTATGGTGAATCAGTAATACTAGTAGCAGTCAAGGGGCAAACAGGGAAAGAATACACACAGGATTCCAGAAGTCTTCTTTCTTGGGAGGCTAACTGATTTTGAGAGGTTGACTAAGTTTTAGTTTCAGAGCCATGATGTATTTATTAATTTATGGGTCATTAATCTAGGGAGCTGGCCAACTAAGTAGTTACCCTGTTAAATAATGGCTCTATAAATCTAGGTAATTCCTCAGCATCTCACTATTTACATTATAAATTGAGGTCAAAAGCCCCAGAAGTTCTCTACTATCTGCTTGTCTGTATGTGTTTGTAATCAGACACTTGTAAATTTTTACATAGAAGATATTAGTTACATTGTAGCTACATTGTCTTTTCTCATACTAGCTAAAAGGTACTGGACTGTAGGTAAACACCTGATCCAAGGGTAACTGCATTTCTTTTAGGTTAATGATTCTGATTGTATTTCTTCAGCACCAAGCCTTGAGTCAAGTTCAACAGTTCATATTACGCGGTAATTTCTTAGACTCCTAAAACTTAATTATTTGGAAACTTACCTTTAAGTGTTATCACGTACATAGTGTTTTTAATGTAATTTTAAAGACCAGTTGGGGCCAACTGGTGGTACCTGGGTAAACTAATGCTCTGTGATATTGGACCCATGTGGGAAGGTCCCAGGTTCATCTCCACAGCACAGGCCTCCCTGTGTACACCAGATACCTGTGCATGCCTGTGCCCCTGGCAGACTGAGGCCGTGGATGGCTCATGGCATGAAGACCCTGTCAGGGTGCCTGTCTGTGTATTGTCTCTCTCTCATTGAAGAAAGAAACTATTTCAAAAAGTTATTTATGGGACCTGTAGGTGTCGTGGAGGTTAAGGTGCAGATCCCCACATGGCTGACTGCGCATTTTGAGTCCTAGACCCAGCAGCTTGGAAATCATGCCTGGTGTTTGTGTGTGTGCATGCCCAAAACCCAAAGAGGAGAATCGAGGAGAAGGGATTGTTGTGTGGCCCTCCTTGCCAGGGAGGGAATTCTCCTTTCTCTCCCTCTGTCTGTCTCTCTAGTGAGTGCATGATCCTATAGCAAAACATTTGAAAAAGTCAGTTATATGGTCAATGAAAAGAAATGACCTATCTCAAAGGTCATAAATTAATTAGTCAGAATGCATTGTTTTAGCTAGAACCAAATATTTTTTTTAAAGTCATAATGCTATGGATATTTTAGTGTTAAATAGTATTTTGATCATTTTTCCCAGGCATCATGATATTTCAGAACTAAAGAGTTATAATTCTGAAAGACGCATGATAACTGAGGAACACTACAACATTTTATTCCCATGAGACTCTGTTTGCTTTATACAAGCTGTTATTACGTTTATATAAAATGTATTTTATATAGGAAGTTTGCCAAAGATAAACATGAGTTTTTTCTCACCACTTGGGTTGATAAATCCCTAATTGTACAGTAGTATACGTTAAGTCTACACTGCATAAACTTATACTGTACATTCATCTCAAACAAATAGTCATGCCTGGATTACTGTGAGCAATGACAGAAGGACAATACTGAGGAATAAATAAAACCTCAGGATCTATATTTTAAAAGCATGTGTTGACAGTTAGGGAAAGAAAATAGTTTGTAATATTCTGACAAACCTGAACTTATAGGAATTTTAAATGGAATTTTGTATTATATGTAATATATATGTATATATGTGTTTTATATATATGTGTTTGTATGTGTATGACCTTAAAATTAATTGCATATTGAACTTTGCCCAGAATGTGAAGGTTACCACTCCTCTAAATGAGAAATAAGACTAGAAGTTTTTGTTAGATGAATTACATTTATTTTAACAATATGAACTTGGGGATTGTTTTAAGTGTATACCATACTTATTGGTTATAGATATAGAATGAGTGATTGTGTAGTGAATAGTCTCAATAAATACAAAGATAGCAGTTTAATCTCAGTAACAGGTGTCACTAACTCAATAATTCAGTTGACCAAATTTTATTGAGCAAATGCTATAGTCTCAGGCACTGTTTCAGTATATTCTGCTATCTTAAAATTTATTACCTATTCCTCTCTCTATCTCTATTTTTTATTAATATTATTGTTATTATTATTATTATTTTTGGTGAGGTTTTTGTCATAAGACGTGTGCACTTGCCAGAGAGTCAGTGAGAAGGAAAGTGAGAAGTCACCCCTGGGGAGGTTGACCATGCCACAGTCCCTTCTCCATTCTCTTTCTGGGATTGTGGGCATGCATGCATATAAGCCTTGTGTGATTTTCAAGCCTCTGAGTCTGGTAGTCAGAACTGTGGTCAGCCATGTGGGAGTCTGGCCCTTTAATCATCATGCCACCTTCTAGCCCTACCAATTTTGTTCTGTACTTTCTTTTTTTTTTTTTGGAGAGGTGTTTTGCTATAGAACGCGTGCGCTCGCCAGACAGACAGAGACAGACATAGAGACAGAAAGCGAGAAATCACCTCCCAGGGGGGATGGCCACGCCGCAATCCCTTCTTCTCCATTCTCCATTCAGGATCTTGGGCACGCACACACATGCGCCCGGCATGAGTTTAAGTCACTGGGTCCGGGACTCGAACCGCGGTCGACTACATGGGAATCCAGCGACATAGCCATTACACTAACTGCTGGTCCCTGTTCTATACTTTCTAATCTGTAGTTTAGGGAACTGGTTACAGATGTTTGGTTTAGACATTTTAATTTAAAAGATTTTTTTTGTTATAAAAAAAATCTTCACGAGATGAATAAACTATTGGGTTGTCTGAAAAGTCATAACCTATTTTTCTTGGCAAAAATACATCATGACTTTCCTGGTGACCCAATATCAACTGAATCATATTTTCCTTTATATTTATGGAAGGCTTACTATCACTTGACTTTTTTATATCAAGACCCAGACTGCATTATGAAGGTTTTTGTATGCTAAAAATACCAATGATTACTTCTTTGCTTGGCTTCTGCCCCTGTCTTCTTGTTTGTAATTGACATTCTACTCTACATTCAACTCTTTAGCCTGTATTAGTCTATTTCCATAAATACTATAAAGACCCCACAGTATGTCAGACCTTGGCAGATTCTGAGAAACAGAGACATAGACTATCAATCTCTGCCCAGTGGAGGGAAGTAACACCTGCTAACAGGTCATTTCAGTGCACAGTGAAGGCCTTTGGCTTTCAACTGGACCTGAGCCATTTAAATGATAAGCTGCCCCCAATCCCTTTTAAAAATGGGCATCGATCATAAGTGCCCGTTTCATATTTGAATATGTTATAGGATGTGTTACCTGGGCAGACCTTCCTTAATCAAATTTTATTTAAATAGGCTGTGACATAGATAAAACAGCTCTTATTCCTGTATTTATATTTTAGTTTGAAATTCCAACCTCCAAAACAAAAAGCATGACTGTGGACAGATGTATCTCTGTTCCTAAAATGTGAAACTGAGATTAAACAAAATACGCACAACAAAAATAAGTATAAATAAGCTTCCAGTGCAGTAGTCAAAACAGAAAAAAAGAATAGTGGTTCGTTTTTGTTTTTGTTTTTTTTGCAGAGGAGAAAGGAGGAGATTTTTCTTGAGCTGGATAAAATAATATAACTCTTAATTATTCTTCCACAAATATACAGTGCTTCTCAGAATGCTAAATAAAGCAAGCTAAACAATGTAAACGATTTAGCATTAAAATAGATTGCGCCTCTCACATTGATTCCACAGCTGGTTGGGTGTGTTGGTTGTGAACCATTATTTAACTTTATTTTTTTTCCCCCCATATGGACTAATTGATTATTGGCTGACCTCACAGTGTAATGATAGGAATAATTATTTAGGTATTAACAACAAATGTGGGCATCAAAGGAAATTTGCACAATTCTCATTCATTGCACAGTTTTCTTTCAAGGACTTATCCTGTTGTTGGAAATGTCTTGCCCAGTGAAAGTGTTTGGTTAATCAGTGGCTAGGCAATTGGGTGTTTTGTAGACATGATCCAAATTCTCTAAACTTCCCAATTAACTCCTGCCTTTGACATCTTGGGGTTTTCATGTTCTCAAGCACAGAGCAGAGTTAACAGCTCATTTTTAAATTAGCTTATGCAAATGAAGAGTATTTGAGTTGAAGCAATCAGAATTTACATATCAATGTTATGTGAAATTCTCTTTCAATGAGTGCGAGAGCCAGGTCTCTACTGGTAGGAGGGTAGAGGAGAAAGTTTTTAAAGGAGAGCTGTGAAAAGGAAAAATAAAAATCATTGTCCATTCTGTCAATCTTTGTTTTAGGAATATATCGCAATTCGAATCGGTTCATGAGGTTATTAAACAATACTTGGGGCCTTCCACAGTTGGGAATGATAGCTTTTTAAAAAGAATCTCAAGTTTTACTAGCTACCGACATTTACTATAAATTAGACTTGTTTTCTTTCAGTCCTCCTTGGTTTTAAAATATTTCTCTCCGAACAGGTGTTTGGTTCCTTTTACTTTGGTATTTTTACCTACCATTTGCCTGTGTTTGTATGGTGTGCATATGTGTGTGTATGTGTTGAGGGGGGTTGATTTTTGTATCCAAATGTTTAGAAAACAATTGCTAAGTAATATATAGATTTTTAGACACAGGGCATTCCTATACTTGAATTTCAGTGACCACCCTGAGTTAAAATGTCTGTCTGTATAGGTGAAGAAAGACCTTCTTCTGCCTTCTCAGATTCTATAGCTGGAGCCTGGGAATTAAGTTGACAAAATATAGGGTAATAGGAGAACCAGTTCATTTTACCCAAAGGGACCTCCCAGAAACAAAGTGAAAAACCCAAAATCACAGGGATTTAAATATATTTTTCGCAAGAGAGATAAAGTATGAAGAAGAGATAAGACAAAGAAAAAGGAAACTTGAGCTGAGGGAGTAGGTAAATTGACTAGGGAATATATGATAAACGAGGGTTGTTTTATTTTTAAATTTGTTTTTAGTTTGCTGTAGTGCACATGTGTGCTCACCAGAGAGCAAGCAGGAGGGAGAAAGCAAGATATCAGCCCCTCAGGGGGGATGACCATGCCACAATCCTTTCACTTATATTCTTCTCTCAGGCATTTGGGCATATATACACATGCACCTAGCATGTTTTTCTAGTCACTGGGTCCAGGACTGGAACTGGGCACTTTGCCATGTGGGATCCAGCTGCCTTAACCCTATGTCACCTGCTGGCCCCAGGGGTTGTTTATTAAGATTAGCTTGTTATGTCCTCTTTTTCCTGGCTGGGGAGAGGAGGATGACTTTACAAATGTAAATTTTCTTTCCAAATCTATAATTTTTTTACTCAAAGGAAATTTGTGCCCAGCATTTAGGCAGATAAGAGAGAGGGCAGAAGGCATCTCTTGGTGTTCCTTGCTTGGTTTCAGCTCCAAAATATACTTATACCATAGTGGCAATTTTGGGTGACATATTCTGATCCTGTATTAAAATACCATCAGGGACCAGCAGTTAGCGTAATGGCTATGTCGCTGGACTCCCACGTAGTTGACCGCGGTTCATGTTCCAGACCCGGTGGCTTAAAAACTCACACCGTGCGCGTGTGCGTGTGTGCTCAAGATCCCGACAGGAGATTGGAGGAGAAGGGATTGTGGCATGGCTATGTCCCTGGGGGGGGGGTGATTTCTCACTTTCTATCTCTCTGTCTCTCTATCTGTCTGGCGAGCACATGCACCCTATAGCAAAAAAAAAAAAAAAAAGGAAAAACAGAAAAGAAAAAAAGAAAACCATCAGTAGCCAGAAGAGCAGTTTCTTCCAATTCGTGTAGATTTTTGTTTTTAAAATTTTTGCCATAGGGCACATGCATTCACCAGAGGGAAGAGAGAGACAAAGAGACAGAGACAGAGCATGTCAGGGAGAAGGAAAGTGAGAATCACCCCTCAGAGGGAATGGCTACACTGCAATCCCTTCTCCTCCATTCTGCTCTTGGGGATTGGGGTACCCATGCTCACACACCCAGCATGATTTCTCAAGCTGCCTGGTCTGGGACTCGAACCACAGTGTGGGAGTCCAGCGCTTTAACCACCATTCCACCTGCTGGCCTCTTGTACATACCTTTTAAGGTTAGCCTATAATTTAGCTGTTTTTTTTTTTTTTTAATTTTTTTTCCCACTTAAGAGGTCGCAGAAATCCTTGTCAGTGCGAATGATACATGAAGCTATTAAAAAAGTAAAGCCAGGTTAATATTCATGTTACCTGTTTTTCATAAATACTGATTACCAATCATGCTGAAGGAGCTCTTCCAGATGCTGAGAACGTAGCTGTGGGGTGAGGATAAGCCACAGACAAAGCATCCTGCCCTTCCGGGAGGGCATTCTAATGGAAGAGTCAGAAAAGAAGACAAGCCCATGGGTATACTGGCATTTGCAGTTAAGGCAGTAGATCACACTTGACTGACTGTGTTTCAAGCCCCAGATCAGATCAGCAGCTAGAGAAATGCACAGGTGCACGTGTGTGCACGCCCCAGATCCCAACAGGGTGGAGAAATGGAGGAGAAAGGGATTGCAGTGGGACCAGGCCCATCCAGGGTGCTTTCTCCCTCTCCCTGTCTTTCTGTCTGTCTCTGGCAAGTACATACGCCCTCTGGTGAATTTTAAAAAATGACTGTATTATATTTTCATAAGTGCTACGAATAAAAATAAAGCCGAGAAGGGGAAGTGGGATTGCTGGTAAGTCGGGACTTTGCAACTATAAAGACAGTCACCAGGGCACATTCAGTAAAGAAGTGACTTCTGAGGAGTAGGGGAAAAGCACTCCTGGCAGAAGGGTGAAGCAAGAAGGCGTGGCACAGGAGTGTGTGAGAAACGACTGAGGCGCCTGGTGTGACTAGAGCAGGAGTGACAGAGAGGAGTGGAGAATGGGCTGTTATGAAGTGGGAGTTAAGGGGAAGGGGGTAATTGAGCCTAAGTGAGGACTTCGGTTCTGAAAAAACGTGTGAGCGCTTTGAACAGAGCAGTATCATGATAGGACGGGGCTGCTTCAGAAGTTCCCGTTCCTGCTTTCACCTGCAGCACGAAGGGCTTTCTTTATGTTGAAATTCAAGGCGTTGCTAAACATGGAAAGCTGGACTCAGTAAACACAGATGCTCACTGGGCCAGAGACGGTGTGAAAGACTAAGCTAAATGATGAACATAGCTGACTATGAGGTGAACAAAGGCAGTGGGTACTTAGCCCAGTGAGGGGGATTCGGGAGCCATGGAGGTTCCAGGAAATCAGGTTATCTGTGCCCACTTTGGAGGGGCAGAGGCAGCTCACCTCTGACTTGCAATGTGACAACGTGGGCACAGGTGTTGCTCTTGAAATTTTAAAAGAGATCCAGAACTGTGGATTTTTATGTTAAATATCTTGAGGTTTAAAAATATAGGCACAAATTTACATTTAAAACAGTCTTCAGCCCAAGGAAGTTAGGGCCCATTAAAGCATACCTGAGGATGAGATTTACCAGAAAGCCTCCAGTTTTCATTTTCTAATCTTTAGCCAGATAAGATCTCTTCAACACAGTCAAATAATTAAGATAAATAGGGCAAGATAAGAGATGACAGGAGAGTGCTCAGTCCCTAAATTCAGGTCTTTTCAGGTGAAAGACTTAGAAAAATTGTCTTCTTAAAGATATTGTCATCATCTAATCATGACTGTGGCCTAAATAAAACAGTTTGCCGTAATGATTTTTAATGTGCTATCGGTTTAAAATGATTCTTCGCACAGACACCAAAGGCTTTATCCTTAAATAGCAGGAACACTCATACACGCAGATAATCTAAAACAAATTTTCATTATGAATCTTTAATGGGTGTATGATTCAGTCATTTTTATTATAAATACGTCATTGATTCACAGACCTTAGGCACCAGGAGTTGCTGGAGTCCATAGACTCACCATGTAGTGGAGTAAAAAATAAAGCAGTAAAAGTCGATAACCCATTTATTATCGATGTGTACCCTCTGCGGAACTGGGCATTTTAACGATGGCACTGCCTGTACCAGTGGACAGAGCTGCCTTACAGTGGCATATTTATAAGTCATTACTAATGTAAAATTATCCAGCCGGCTGCCTGCCTGTCTTTCACTCTGTAATGCTAAAGTGCTTTCAGTCCCCAGAGTCGCAATTAATAACAGTACTCAAAAAACGAACCTTAGGACTCTCACAGGGTGTGGTTGCTTTCGTATGAAAGCCTATACTTTGGCTATTTTGCTCTAAATCACAAATGAGGATTTCAGTGTTCTGTTTCATTTTATAAAGCATATTAAAGAACTTTAACTGGTCCCGGCAATTTTGATGAGAAGGGAACGCAGGTACCTGGATAAGAATATTTAGGAAACAATTGAGATAATGTGATTGTGCCTAAAAATCCAGTGTGGCACTTAGAATAAAAGCATTGATCGTAGGGCTGCCTAGTGGCATGGTGGTTAAGGCAGTTAGATCTTACATTGCCAAGCACATGGTTCAAGTCCCCAACCCTGCGACTCGAAAACCAAACTGGGTGCATGCACCTGCTTGTCTAGAATTCCAAGAGGAGAACAGAGAAGGGATTGCAGCCATCCCTGCCAGGGGCTGCTTTCTTTCTTTCTCTCCTTTCTTTCTCTAGCAACTGTACACACCCTATAGCAAATAAAATAAAGTAAAAGCACGGCAACCTTCTTGTAAGGGCTTGTGAAATATGATTTTTTTAAGAAGGCCCAAGTTTTGGGACTGTCAGAATGCATGTCTGACATTTTTAGTAGCTCTACTGAGTTGGTTCTATACTTGAAATGTTACTCTATGAAATTCGCTATTGACTTTTACCCTGTTCCATTACAACATCCTGAATTTCCAGACTGCAAAATCTGATGATGGTCTTCTTGAATGGAGAAAGTTTGGGGAAGAATCGTATTAAGTTCCTTTCTTTTCATGAGACAGAGAAAGAGAGCTAGATCCCCCACAGAGTCTTAGCACGCAGTGATTCTTTCTCCAGCCAGCCAGGTTCATAGGCACTCCTGCAGGTGAACTTGGCATGTTCAGGGCGACCCACAGTCCAAACCCCGGCCTTCCACTGGCTGCAGTGTCCTCCCGCAGCTCACCACTGCCTGTGCCCCACAGCTCAGCCCAGCCTTGTACTTTGAAATCACTTAGGTGTTCCTAGAACCTTTCCTCTTTGGACTTTTACTGTCTGCACTGCATGCCCAGAGTCTAAGAAAATCATGCACTTTGAAATGGATATTTAGTTATTGATAAACCTCTAATACATACTAATTCTTGGGCTTTTGCTGACTTTCATCAATAAAGATAGAGCTCTGGTTTTTTTAGGCATCTCCGTTCCTCTGTCTCCCTTTCTCTCACTCTTCATGTATTTAGATTCACTGCCTTTTACACTGCTCCCAGAATATCATGATTATTATTCATTTTTTCCCTACTACATCCCTTACGATTTTTACAATGGAACCATTTTATTGGATAGAGGTATCTTATTAATCTTCTGGCAGAAGCAAGCACCATTTTCTAAGTCACAAAGAACATTTTTGACAACACTTCTCTGTTTGAAAGTGCTCTTGAACACTGGGCAGATGATTTAGACCTGCTCAGAGTTCCTTGTACTGATTGTAAGTAGAGAATATAGTACTCCTTCCGTTATTATAGGAATTAAAAGAATACTGTGTATAATAATAATGGTATTGAGGATTAATAAGAATAATGCTTAGCGCAGCTTCTGGTGCAGAGTAAGGGCTTAGTCCTCTTTTGGGGTTATGATTATCCTTATTTATTGTTCTGTGTCAGAATAAAGGAGACTGCAGCCTACAGGTGGTGTGGTGGTTAAGGTAACGGATTCTTACACCTCCTGCTGCAGTTTCAGTCCTGGACTCAGTGGCTTGGAAATCCTGCTAGGCACATGTACATGCGTGCCTGAGATCCCTAGAAGAGAAGAAAGGAGGGATTGCATCATGACTCTTTTCCCCTGGATTGCAATTTCTTTTTTTTTGAGGGGGGAGAGATTTTCACTATAGGGCGCGTGTGCTCGCCAGACAGACAGAGAGAGACATAGAGACAGAAAGCGAGAAATCACCCTCCAGGGGGGATGGTCACGCCACAATCCCTTCTCCTCCATTCTCCTCTTGGGATCTTGGACACGCACGCACATGCACCCAAGGTGAGTTTTAAGCCACCGGGTCCAGGACACGAACCGCGGTCGACTACGTGGGAGTTCAGCAACATAGCCATTACGCTAACTGCTGGTTTCCCAGTGCAATTTCTCAAGTCCCTTCTCTCTCTCTCTCCCTCTCTCTCTCTCTTTTTCTCTCTTTGGTGACAGAGTGTGTGCCCTATGGCAAAAACTTAAATAAAGAATGAATGAGACTGTTTATATAATGCACTTAGCACTGTCTGGGCCCAGTAATAATTGTACTGCAGTGGTAGCAGTTTAATTATCACCGCCATTACCATCCCCACCATCCCCCTACCCCCTCTTCCATCCGATAAAATTCCAACTTTAATTTTCTGAGTAATACATGAATAATCTGTGCAGTGGTCATGAGTTATTTTTCAATTTCATTTTTTCGGGTGACTTGAATATCTTTTTGTCAGTTGCCATTTTTCTACTAGTATAAGCCGTTTTTATTTATGGCCTGGTTAGGTACTTAAATAAGAATCAGAAACTGAAAAATGTTTAAAAATAAAAGCCTGGATTACACCCACCACCCACCGTGGCGTTCGGAATGATTATGCCGCATTTGGCACTTGCTTGTACACTAATAGTCAGTGTGTCTGACACATTGGCAGTCGGTTTCTCCAGCACAAATGTTCGTGCTTTGTAATATTTTGTACTTAGTGTGTGGACATATTTGTTATGTGTTACTTTTTTTCTGGCAGTGCCATAAGAGGGTGAAAGTGACGCAAAATGTAGGAAACCAGAAAAAGATGAGTCAAATATTTGTCTTTCTTCCATATTTGCTTCAGTCTATGTTAGTGTGATCTATAGTTTGCTTGTGTGAAGAAAGAAAACAGTTGACTTGCCATGGTCATGATCGTGTAGTTTTCATAATCTAGTGTATATGTGTTGTAACAAATGAAAAAGTAACTTTGAAGACACAGAGTGGCAAGTCTGTGATGGTGGTCATCCCAGCAACTTGGGAGGCTGAGGCAGAAGAATCATAAATTCAAGACCAGCCTGGACAACATAGCAAGATCCTATTTCTTAAAAAACAAACAAACAAATCCAACTGTGTGTGTGTGTGTGTATACACACAATATATACATACACACACACACACACACACACATATATATATATATATATA
>NW_006159648.1:1455107-1463449 GCF_000334495.1 Tupaia belangeri chinensis
AATTTGGCCAGAGAGAAACAAACATGAGAGGTAAAGTGAGAAAGCCAGCAGTCAGGTCCAGGACTCTAACCATGTGTGAGTCCAGTGCCCTAACCACCACACCCATTGCTGGACCCAAGATCCATTTATTCTCCCAACCCCTCTGGCCCTAGAGGTTTTTGCCTTCAGATGCCTATGGTCAGCTGTGCTTGCTGGAGGCAGAGGGAGGGAGAGAGAGAGATGTGGGGAGGGGAAAGTGAGAAATCACCCCCCAAGGGTGGCTACACTGCAATCCCCTCTCCTCCATTCTCTCCCGGGATCTTGGGCACGCATACACATGTACCCAGCATGATTTTGAAGCCACTGGGTCTAGAATTCGAACTGCGGTCAGCCATATGGGAGTCCAGAGATATAACCACTACTCCATCTGCTGGCCCCTCCATTTGTTCTTAAAGAAACTGTCCTGTGCTATGACTCCTTTCTTGACCTGCTCCTGTGGTCCATTCGCTGTAGTTTCTTATGTCTCCTAGTCAATGATACTGTCATTAACTATTTGTCTGGAAGCAAAATCGGAATAGAAGCTGGGTAGGGTTGCTGGATGTCTTTCGTTGTTGTTTTAAATCAATAGTAGTTAGCTTAAAATATGCAAAAATCATTTTTCATGTGGTAATGCACATTGACTATCATATTATAATTACTGATCAGATATCTTTTATGTCCCCAGAAGTTATAACATCATTTCCTCCATATTTTAGAGTAGAGATGGTAAAAATTAATGCTAAAATGCTATACCTAACCTTTAAATGATCATGAAAATCACCGGTCCCTAAGACAAATCTGTAAGACAGATATCCATAAGATGAATTGCATTTGTCTCTTGGGAAATGGTGGGGCAACCAGAGCACCTATAGGAACCTGGCAGATACCTGCCATTTATTAAGTATGTAGGGATGGAAAAACCCAGTTCTACTGGATTTACGCAATATTTCAAATCCCACAGGGTTGGCATGCCTTTTTGAAAATGTTACTTCAAAGGAACAAAAGCTAATCGGTCCCTTTATAACACCTTTAAGTGGTGACCCCATATACCCCCCACACTGCTTAGTATCGGCTGCACATAGATTTCCCTTTCTGAGGCAATAAACCCTTGGGAAGGAGAGAAACCCATCTATTCTCTAGACATAGATTTGTTTTCATTTCATGAAAATACAGGTTCTCTGATTTATTTCAGGCGGTAGCTGTTTTTGTTCAGAGAAAGGTCATGGTAATTTGGGTTGCTGATAACTTGAAAAAGGTATATAGATTTTGGAGAAAGATATACTGTATCATAGGGATAATATTTAATTATGGTCCTTTTTCGCTGTGTTTGAAGACGCTTTAAGGAATAGGAATGTGTGTTATTAGTAATGCTGATCAATAGTTACGTTGCAAGCACTTATATCAAATTTCTTTGGCATCCAGGAGTCGTTTCTATCAGGATGGGGTGCTCCATGTTGAATACCTTGTTTGGTAGTACAGAGCTGGATAAAGAGACAATTCTGTGTATCTTAACAAAGCATTATAAAATAGTTTTGAAAGAATGGATTCAGTCCCTAGCTGGCTGCTCCAGGATCATTGTGGAGAAAACACTGTATGCCTTGGAAGATAATAGACCTTTTATTTATCAAGATTTAATTATTTCAAGCTGCGTATTATTTCTAATCTTGTTAAAGTCCAAGCACATTAAAAGTAATAGGTTCCCTGACACATCTTTTCTTGTCCAGGGAACAAAATAGGTAATTTATAACTTTCTTAAAACAGATGATCCAGGAGGTTGAGGAAGGAGGAGAGACAAAGTCTCTTTTGGGTATTTAACCTACATTAGGCAAAATCTTAGAATACCTGAAGGATCTACATCTTTTTTTTTTTTTTTTTTAAGAGAGGATTTTTGCTATAGGGTGCGTGCACCTGCTGGAAAGACAGAGATAGAGAGACAGAAAGTGAGAAATTACCCCTCAGGGGAGATGGCCACACTGCATTTCCTTCTCCATTCTCCTCTTGGCATCTTGGGCACTCATAGACTTGTGCCCATGTGAATTTAAGGTGTGAATTTAAGCCGCCAGGTCCGGGACCTGAACCGTGGTCAACTACGTGGGAGTCCAGTGACGACCACTATGCCATCTGCTGGTCCCTTGAAGTGTCTATGTCTTTATGCTAAATAAATATTGGACAAACTCGTAGAGAGGAAACAAATGTTCTCTGTTTGCATCTCTCTCTATTGTGAACATTTGTCCCGTTTCCACCTCCTAGAAACTTACAGATAACAATTATGTAAAATATGTAAACATTACTTATTATTTAAATTCTTACTGAGGAGCTGGAAGATGATATGGTGGTTAAGAGTGCTGGACTCACACATGGCCGGCCATAGTTTGAGCCCCGGACCTGGTGGCTTGCTTGATTACTCCCTTCCCTAACCCATCATATATATATATATATATATATAGTTGTCAGAAAAGTCATGATGCATTTTTGCATAGGAAAAATATGTATTGCACCATATATACACACACTCTGACATAATAAGGCCTGTTTTCTTGTCATAACATCTCTGAAGGGTTTGCTGATTCGAAAAAAACTCAGGTTTTTAATCTTGAGAATTACTTATTATTAATAAGATGGAGCTAATTCTATGTTAGTATTTTAAAGTAGACTTAAAATTTACATTTAAGGAACACATTATTTTGACTTTTTTTTTTTTTTTTTGGAGAAGTTTTTGCTTTAGGGTGTGTGTACTTGCCAGAAAGACAGAGAGAAATCACTCTCAGGGGGCATAGCCACTCAGCAATCTCTTCTCCTCCATTCTCTTCTTGGGATCTTTGACATGCATGCATATGCGCCTGGTGTGAGTTTAAGCCACCGGGTCTGGAGCTTTATCTGTGGTCAACTCTATGGGAGTCCAGCAACATAGCCATTAAAAAATAAGTAAATGGAAGCAGTAGAAGAAAAGTATTGTGAAGTAATTTCTTACATTCATAGTTGAGGCTCTAAGAAATTGAGAAATTTCCCATGGATATACAAGCACAGCATTTCCATGTTAGTCCCACTCTAATAAGGCCTTATTATTAAGTTAGTGGTCTTATTTTTCGTTCTTATCTTCATTGAGAACTCTGTACTAGCTGATACTAATCACCATTTCCTTCATGACTCATTTTCTCCATTTGCTTCTGTGAAACACCACAGGGTTCACTGCTGACTTCCTTAAATCCTCCTTTTCCACTGTGATCCTTCTATTTCTAACCCTTTTCCCAAGTTCAATCTAATCATTTGGTCAGTCCTCACCTCTCTTACTTTCTCTGAGTTGATGGTTGTTATTAATATCAATCATGACTAAAGCTTGAAGAGTAAGATCGATTTAATGGATTAAGACTAGAATTATTTTAATAAAGCAAAATAATGCATACTGAATCTCATCTAATAAGTATTGATATTATTTGGAGAAATTTTTGTTTCATTTGTATGTGCACATGGGTTTTTTTAGTGGCATAAGATAAAAGTGAGTTTCTACTGGTGTGCTGGACTCCCACAGGGCAGGCCGATCACAGTCCAAGGTCCAAGCCCTGTATTTGGCAGCTTGCTTTCTCTCTCTCTCTCTCTCTCTCTCTCGTGAGCACATGTGCCCTATAGCAAATTAATATAATAAAAAAGAAAATAAATAAATATCTTAAAAAATATATTTCTTAATTATAGAGCCATTTCTTCATTTTGAAAGAGTCTGAAACATCTCTCTGGCTAGGTTGACTTGTAGTTTTTAAAAAAGAATAGCTTTATTTGTATTTAAGTCACATTCCACATAATTCATTCTTAACAGCATGCAGTTTGATGATTTTATTGTCTTTAAAGAGTTGTACAATCATCTCAGTGATCTAGAATTTAGAATATTTTTATCATCCAGAAAAGGAGTAATCCTAACTATTTGCAGTCACTCAATTGTTTTCCTACCAACCCCCAAACTTTGGGCAAAAACTAATTGACCTTCTTTTTGTAGAGATGTGTCTATTCTGGACAATTCAAAGAATTAGAATACCTGTGCTACAATATGTTGTATTTGTGACTGACCTTGTTTATTTGGTACCATGTTTTCAGGGTTCCTACAAGTTATAGCACGTTTCTATATTTTGTTCCCTTTATTTGTTTTACTTTTTCTGTCACCGTGAAGCCACATAGCATAAAGCATATATTCATATGACAATTAGTTCCCTCATAGCAACGAGTAACAAACACATGGAGCAGGTTCCAAAATGTTTTTATCACCCAGTTTGTAAATTTTTATTGCTGACTGATACATCGAGGATCACCGATTGAGTTATTTCTATTTTTGGCTCTTACAGATACTGCTGCTACAGACATGTGTATGCATGCTGTTTTTGACATTCATTCACAAACTTTGGAGGTCATTGTTTATTCAGATGACAATCATTTATGTTGTCCCATGACTGATTCATATATGAGCTCTGGATTTAAGGACTAGTTACTGCACATTTTTGAATAGAAAAGATTGCTTTAAAGTGAACTTGCCTTTGTCTCTCTTCCCAACAACTTGAATACCTCAAACTCTCTTTTCTGTTGATCACAGCCTCCCATGTCAACTTTGATACCATACTATCCCTTCTGTCCAAATCTTTGATAGCTAACAAAATTCAAACTAATCTCAAGTCGTTTGGACTTGTACTCTCTTTGTATTTTTATTACTACTTTCATATAGTTCCAACTTTCATTTTCTCTTTTCTGCATTATTACAGTGAGTATCTTATTATTCTGTCTACTTGCTCATTCCAGGGATATTATTCTTCCTAATGTAGTTATAACCAAATCAAGATTTTACTCAAAGGTACCAATACAGATCACTGAAATACCTTTCTGTCCCTTATTGTCTATTATATGTTTTCTCACCATAACATTTACACAATATAAATATTTTGTTCATTTTCTATCTCCTCAATTACATATTAAGCTCTAGGAAGATACAGATTTTTTTTTTTTCAATTGATTTACTGTTAAGCCTCAGCTCTTTGGACTACCTCTCAGAACTTGGTACTTAATTGTCGAATGAAATAAAAACAAAACCTAGTGTTCTCTAACACATACCTAATACACATTTTCACTGACCCTATGTATTATTTCTTTTTTAAAAAAGACTTATTTAACTTTATTTGTTTATTTATTTACTTAAATTTGACCAGAGATAGAGAGAGAAAGAGAGTGAGAGAGAGAGAGAGAGAGAGAGAGAGAGAGAAAGAGAGAGAGAGAAAGTAAGAAAGAAAGCCACCAGGTCCAGGACTCAAACCTTGGTCAGCCCTGTGGGAGTCCAACACTCTTAACCACCATGCAACCTGCTGGCCCCTGTATTATTTCTTGTCTTATACCTATAGCTATATAGCAAAACCATTTTTCTCGATATTTCCTAAACAAACCCATGTCTTCTGATGTCTGTCTGTATTCCAGTTTAAGTCAAATGGAGAATGAGTAGCAGGAACATGACTGAGGCTGGGGGTCCCGTAACTTAGGATGGAAGGAAAGGTTAGTAAAAATGGTGCTGTAACTCGAATCCTGAAGTCAAAGTTACTTCTAAAGACATCTCCAAGTAGTGAAGACAGAAAGGGTGCCACAAAAGTTGATGTCATAGACTCCAAAGGAGATTTACATCGAAACGGAGACCACAAACACAGGGCATATTTGCAGTCATTGAGTGCATCTGACTTCGGAACAGAGGAACCTGGAGCGTTTAGGCAGCCTGACTACATCAGGGTCTTTTGTTGACTGCCTGTGTATACATAGGACCTCTAGATATATACATCTAGCAGAATCCAAATGTAGTAACTGTGTGACATCGATGAAGTCCTTACTATGTGCCTGGCATCGTGCTGGACAGTTTAGTTCATTCCTATGAAGGAGGTTCAAATTATGATTCTCATTTAATATAGAAAAAAAATACTCTTAAAAAGTTTGAGGAAGTTGTTCATGAATAAATAGCTTTTGGCCAGAAATCAGCATTCATATTCATTATATTCATATTCATCTCCCAGAGAATAAGGCTTATTTCTTGGCATATAAAAAACTCAACAGCTGTTTGTTGAATGAATGGTCGAGTAGATAGATAAATAAATTGTATTAATTTACAAATAATAAGAGGTTGACATCAGATGACTTTTCCCAAATGAACTGTTTGTGTACTTTGGAAGATTTTAATAATATTTGTTAGAGGGTTTTTGAAAATTCTGTTGGCTTCTTCTAAATTCTTTTTCTTGGCAAAAGTTGCTTTAATATATTTAGCATTATATTAAACAAACCCATAAACTATAGAAAACACTATAATCATGCAATTTATCACTTCTTTAAAAGTGCAAATATTATCCCAGTGAGTTTATATTTCCTCTGTATAAACTGTTCAGAAGATCCCTAATGCTGAAGAGACTTAATAAATACTATTTCTAAAATATTTTGTTCTTGGGACCAGCAGTTAGCATAATGGCTATGTCGCTGGACTCTCACATAGTTAACCGCAGTTCGCGTCCCAGACCCGGTGGCTTAAAACTCACGCTGGGTGTGTGTGCATGCGTACCCAAGATCCAGAGAGGAGAATGGAGAAGGGATTGTGGTGTGACCATCCCCCCTGGGGGGTGATTGCTCGCTTTCTGTTTGTCTGTTTCTCTCTGTCTAGCTAGCGCACACGCCCTATAGCAAAAACCTCTCCCCACCCAAAAAAAAATTTGTTCTTTGAACCAATTTATAGCACAGTCTTTTATCAGACGTAGAAGTTACAACTTACAGTGTACCCAAATGTGGTAATGTAAAAAACAAACAAACAAAAAACTATACTGTCAAATGCATATACATGTTTAAAATGTAATTTATAAGGCATATGAATTATCTAAGAGACTACAGATGAACCTGTTTTCTCATATATATGATGGAAAAAACATTTTCCAAACCTTACACAATTTAAACCAGGTCCTCCAAGATGCTACTCATGGCAATATAGTCGTTCAGATTTCTGTGAATTAAATAATACACCAGCAACTTGTGAGTAATATGTACCTCCTTCAGTTATTTCACAATGCATTTGCCCTAATAGAACTGTACTAATTGGTGTCCTGTGGATCTCAATATTGCAGAGATAATAATAACTTCAGATGTGTAAGTTCATATGTTTTCAGGGCTCTGTCCTGTGATCTGACCTCATTTTTGAGAACAGTGAGTCAAAAACTGCTTTTGGTACTTAGAATCCCCAAGAGTATTTATGCAAATTATCTTTTGCCAAAATACACATTTTTTTACGTGCCAAAATTTTAGGGCACTTCCATTATAGATGTATGCAGCCTCTGGGCCAAATCTTAGTTCCAAAATAAGTTATTTATTAGTGCACAGGACCAGAGATGTAAATGCATTTATTCAATAAAAGTAGACTAGTGTGCTAAGCCAAATGTAAGGTATTGATATCCAGCGGGATCTCTTCTGTCATATTTCAAAAAATAATGTCAATAAAGTACACGTGTGTATTGGCCCTAATACTTTATAATCCTGATTATTCTGGAAGGATTCATAGTTTATCTCACTAACGTTTTTTTCCACAGAAGAGGTATGATATAATGGGACCAGCAGTTAGCGTAATGGCTATGTCACTGAACTCCCATGTAGCCGACTGTGGTTCGAGTCCCGGACCTGGTGGCTTAAACTCACCTGGGGTGCCTGTGCGAGCGTGCCCAAGATCTCGAGAGGAGAATGGAGGAGAAGGGATTGCAGAATGGCCATACCCCTAGGGGGTGATTTCTTGCTCTCTATCTTTCTGGAAAGCGCATGTGCCCTATAGCAAAAACCTCTCCAAAAAAAAAAAAAAAAAAAAAAAAAAGAGGTATGATATAGTGTAATGGTATTTAAGTGTTATAGTACACAGATTTAAAATATACTTGCATTTATTTTTAAGTCACAGTTTCCTAGACAGAAAAAATTTATTTTCACGTTCAATCTTTTAAGTACCTACACATACTTCATACATGGTAAGTAGGCAGTTAATGTACATTGAATGGAGGAAAAACTGAATGACCCCATATCTGATTTCTAGTTCTTCTCATCTCCCCCTCATCCCTTCAGGAAAACCCCACATATTCCTAATTTGGTTTAACAGTATTTTCTAAATTGATATCCATGTAATGATAATAAATTATTTTTCTTGTGACACAGAAATCTGTTAATTCGTATTTCCTAACCATTTATGAATTAGAATCCCTTTGGAGAGTCTTCAGACAGGAATAGTCTTCAATTATAATTGATAAGTATAAAGGATGAAAGAAAAATATTGGGTCAAATCTCCAGCATAGCAGGAA
>NW_006159648.1:1463480-1484505 GCF_000334495.1 Tupaia belangeri chinensis
GCAGGAGAAGTCAGGTACCACATGGTAAACAGGGTTCAGCTCTCAGGCCTGGCCAGCTTGGAACAGTGGGCATGTACACAAAGGCCCAAGGTCTTTTGAGCTGGAGAACTGGCGGAGGGGGGTGATCAGACTTTGTAGAGGGCCCTCCCCTTTCTCTCTCTCACTCTCATTCTCACATGCATGTCATGGAAAAAAAATATATATATGTAAATACTTATACTGACCTACATTACAAAAAATCTATAAAAAGGCTATTAAATACACTGTGCTACAGATACGGGGAAGAAAGCATATTAAATGTGAGACGCTGTATAATATTCATCTTTATTATAGAATATTTACTAACGTTTATATGCTAGTTTTAAGAGAGATAAAGAGAGAAAAAGAGAAAGGCAAGCACCGTCCAAATGGTCTCTTGACACAAGCCCTCCCCAGATGTTCCCAGATAGCCAGGATCATGGACGTGCCTGATGTGTGTGGATCAGCCTGGGATTTGAACCACTGTCTTCCATATGGCTTCCAGCAGTGCAGAGTGTTGTGCTACTGCTGTGTCATCATGGCTGGGCCTTGATTTTAACAACCATTGGTCTCTCTTGAAAGTGAGTGAGATGTAGGGTAGAAAGCAATGCAACATTTTGGCCAAATAAGTGTACAAAATTCTATTTTGCATGTTAAGGACAATCTTATTTAGTGTAGGACACCATATCGACAATAATCAACATCAAACTAGGATTTTAGAAATACTAGATGATAGCCAAATGGTCAGTTAATATGAAAACAGATGATCGACAGACTATAATTAAAGTTCAATTGAATAAATCCAGTAGAGTTTGAAAGGAAGACATGTCAGTTTAGCAAATTACTTTGAATTCACATGTTTCTATTGATGTTTCTTGGACCTGGGAAATATTTCTAGGCATTAAAAGGATTCTGTCATTAAAAACAAGTTTTGTGGGCCAGCAGGTGGTATGGAGATTAAATCAGATAGATCCTACATGGCTAACAGTGCAGTTTGAGTCCCAACCCAGTGGCTTGAGAAAACACACTGGATGCTTGTACACAGGTGCCCAGAATCCTGAGAGGAGTATGGGGCAAAAGGGGTTGTGGTGTGACCATCCTTCCTGGGGTGGTTTCTCACACCCTCTCTTTCTCGCTCTCTCTCTGGCAAGCACACACATCCCATAGCAAACTAACTAACTAAATTTATTGTACATATCCATAAGTAATAATTTGGGTGCTTATTGATACTTATATCTTTGCTCATATAAACTCTTTTAGAAAATAGAGAAACTGTCATTCATATTAGAATACCTTAGTATATTATTTATTATTGCTATTAAAAGGCCCTTATCTGTTGCTATTAAAGGTTGCAACCAACTTTTTGCAGCTGTTTTGTAATGCAATGTTCAGGAGAAGTCAGGTACCACATGGTAAACAGGGTTCAGCTCTCAGGCCTGGCCAGCTTGGAACAGTGGGCATGTACACAAAGGCCCAAGGTCTTTTGAGCTGGAGAACTGGCGGAGGGGGGTGATCAGACTTTGTAGAGGGCCCTCCCCTTTCTCTCTCTCACTCTCATTCTCACATGCATGTCATGGAAAAAAAATATATATATGTAAATACTTATACTGACCTACATTACAAAAAATCTATAAAAAGGCTATTAAATACACTGTGCTACAGATACGGGGAAGAAAGCATATTAAATGTGAGACGCTGTATAATATTCATCTTTATTATAGAATATTTACTAACGTTTATATGCTAGTTTTAAGAGAGATAAAGAGAGAAAAAGAGAAAGGCAAGCACCGTCCAAATGGTCTCTTGACACAAGCCCTCCCCAGATGTTCCCAGATAGCCAGGATCATGGACGTGCCTGATGTGTGTGGATCAGCCTGGGATTTGAACCACTGTCTTCCATATGGCTTCCAGCAGTGCAGAGTGTTGTGCTACTGCTGTGTCATCATGGCTGGGCCTTGATTTTAACAACCATTGGTCTCTCTTGAAAGTGAGTGAGATGTAGGGTAGAAAGCAATGCAACATTTTGGCCAAATAAGTGTACAAAATTCTATTTTGCATGTTAAGGACAATCTTATTTAGTGTAGGACACCATATCGACAATAATCAACATCAAACTAGGATTTTAGAAATACTAGATGATAGCCAAATGGTCAGTTAATATGAAAACAGATGATCGACAGACTATAATTAAAGTTCAATTGAATAAATCCAGTAGAGTTTGAAAGGAAGACATGTCAGTTTAGCAAATTACTTTGAATTCACATGTTTCTATTGATGTTTCTTGGACCTGGGAAATATTTCTAGGCATTAAAAGGATTCTGTCATTAAAAACAAGTTTTGTGGGCCAGCAGGTGGTATGGAGATTAAATCAGATAGATCCTACATGGCTAACAGTGCAGTTTGAGTCCCAACCCAGTGGCTTGAGAAAACACACTGGATGCTTGTACACAGGTGCCCAGAATCCTGAGAGGAGTATGGGGCAAAAGGGGTTGTGGTGTGACCATCCTTCCTGGGGTGGTTTCTCACACCCTCTCTTTCTCGCTCTCTCTCTGGCAAGCACACACATCCCATAGCAAACTAACTAACTAAATTTATTGTACATATCCATAAGTAATAATTTGGGTGCTTATTGATACTTATATCTTTGCTCATATAAACTCTTTTAGAAAATAGAGAAACTGTCATTCATATTAGAATACCTTAGTATATTATTTATTATTGCTATTAAAAGGCCCTTATCTGTTGCTATTAAAGGTTGCAACCAACTTTTTGCAGCTGTTTTCTCAATATTTGTTTCATTTAACACCAACTAAAACTACAAAAATCTTATCTTTACAAATGTCAGTTGATTTTTGTTTTACCATCTCTGAATATTCTTGCAACATGATATGGTTTTATTGAAGTGGGAAAGATTTATTTTTCCTTTTTCTCGTATGAATCACAGAAAGCCATTTGTGAATTTAATCATCCTTTCTGCTATTCTGTTCAATAATTTATGGATTCAAGTAAATGTCTGTTTTTGATAATGTTTTCAGCTTCCTCTACTGAGAGTTCTAGCAAGACTTAATGAGATAATTCATTTTCAATAATATGAGAAAATAATGCTTTAAGAGATTTTAAACTTGTGTCTTAGTCATCTAAAAAACTCTGTTTTTGAAAATCATTTTGGTCACTCCCATTTTCCTAGGTAAAACAGACACAGACATGGAGTTTACATCAGCTGTTGATGAAGCTATGTTATTTGGCCTCATCGTACCAATTACTGTATTGTTTCCCATCATCGTTCTTGTGCATATTTGGGGATTATTATTTGTTTGGCTAGTATTTCTTTAAAGACAAAGTCTCGCCCTGTAACCATCCTCTTCAGCCTTCCAGCTGAGACTAAGGTGCATGTCACCATGCCCAGCTCAGTTTTAGGTTTTGCTTCCTTGTTCAGGGCAGCCTCAACCTTATGATTCTCCTGCCTCAGGCTTCCTAAATTGCTGGGATTACAACCATATGCATCCATGCCTGACCTTTACCATGGCCTGGGACATTCATGTTGTCTCAGCTTTAGCTAATCCCTAATTTTTAAAATATTTATCCCCTGGAGCCAACCCCATAGCTCAGTGGTCCAGAATCCACACGGCTGGCTATAATTCAAATCTAGCTTCAATGGCTTAAGAAACACACCTGAAGTTGTGTGTATGCCCCAAATCCCTACAGAATGGAGAAATGGAGAACAGATTGTGGTATTAATGGTGTATGTGCTTCCTTTCCCATGGTTATTTTTTGCCTCTCCATACTTAAAATTCTGTAAATTAGTGAGACAAGGTTTTATTGACATTGGATACCCACCACCATGAACTGCATCTAGCACGTAATTAGTACTCAGTTTTTATTTGTTGAATAAATAATCACCGAGATGAAGGGATGATCTCTTTTTTTCCCCCCTTCCCCATAGGGCCTGTGGGTTTGTGAGAGAGAGACAGAGGAAAAGTGAGAAATCACTCTCAGGGATGACCATCCACAGTCCCTTCTCCTCCATTCTCCTCTCAGGAATTTTGGGTATGCACACATATGTGCCTGGCATGGCTTTTAAGCTGCCAGTTTGGAACTCCAGCTGCAGTCAGCCATGTGGGAAGCCAGTGCCTTAACACCTGCTGGCTCTGAAGGGGATAGCTTGATCATCTAGGGATGTCAAAATTTGTATTTCTCAGCCACCACCTCAAATATTAATTTTTCTTACACAATTTATTTTTACGTTTAATCAATTTAGGAAACATTAGTGTTGCTATTGGTAACTTATTTTAATCTGTTTCTAAAAATCTTGGCTGTGTAGCACCGAAAATGTATCATATAAAGATTTTCCTATTAATTTTTTTTGACATTGGGAAGGGAGTTTTACTGACCTCAGTGATACATTTTGTGGTTGAGCTGGGCAAATGCGAGAGTGCTTCACACGCCCTGTGTCATTTCATGACAGTCTCCCACATGTTCAATAGTACATACTTGTTTCCTATGATTTTTTTTAAACGCACTTTTTGAAATCAGTTCATCCGGTTTTAAAACCTTAAAGTTGTGAGCTGTGTTTTCTGCCCTTTAGAATATTTGTGCTGTTGTTACTGCTGTTAGAGAAAAAAGGCATCTGTTAATTGAATGTGAGTCTGACGGCTTTTCTACAAAGCTCAGGAGAGGTGAGGTTTCCTTGTTAAACTAGCTGAACAGATTTCGTTGTCACTGGAACCGTTTTCTCCAGTGTCCAGAATTAGCCAGTGTACACTGGTGGCCTTTTTAGTTTTAGAGATATTTTCCCCCCTTTTGAGATGGATAGTTTCGTTTTGGCTAGTTTCTCCCTAACTCTGATTTTTTACTTTCTACTCTGAAGAGATCATCAGGACTTATCAGTGCTTCTGAAAAAACTGATAATCTGGCTACTTCTCCTGTCCCACATTTCTCCACTTGGCCAACATCTGGGCTCTCGCAGGTTGAGAGATTGGGTTGGTTTCGTACGTTCCTTAATTACTGATACCCCTAAATAGAGCTTCACTATCCTCAACAAAGAAACAAAAATCAGGATCGCATGTAGCATTTAGTGTGTAGTCAGCTTCTTAGTGAAAACATATTTGTTTGAAAACTTTGCTAATAAAAGTTTCACTGGGAATAAAATGAATAAGCATTTGATTTAGTAAGCAGCCTGGTCAATTCACAGACACTTCTTAGGAATATATTCTCGTGGAATGAATGTCAGCATTAAGCTGCTCTAAACAAGGGATAGGAAGCTCTAGTTAGGAGACATAACAGTGCGGAAATACAGATTTGGTCAGTCTCTGTATGGTTAGGCTTATTGTTCTAATCTCAGGTGGATTACATAGACAGTAGCAGTTCGGCACTGGGTGGGTGAGTAAAGAGGCATGTTTTCCATGTTAAGCCACTGCAAAGCTTGTGGATAAAGGATTTATAAACACTGCTGGATATGTTTTTCATTGTTGAAGGTATTACCTAAAGGGTTATAACAAGGACTCTACTGCGGAAGATTTATGCTGCTGAAAGAAATGCTTTAGCTGTACTTCCCTTAAGGACAAAATAAAAAACTACATGCAGTTGAAAGCTCTTTATTCTTTCCTGTGTGTGTGTGTTGGGGAAGGGGCAAGAAAGAGGGAGGTGGGTAGGAAGGTGACGGGTTTTGCTTGTGCATTTCTAAATGTCATGCTCCATGCGATAGAGCATTTATTTGCTGTTTGGTTCTTTCCTTCAAAATTAACATTGTGGTGGCTTTACCTGTGACCACTATTCAGTTAAAACTTATGTTTATCCTTCCCTAAATTTCCTATACTCTCTTTCTGTTAAATTACATATGATTATGGGCTGGGAGGTGGCATGGTGGCTAAAGACACTGGATTCCCACATGGCCAACCATGGTTTGAGTCCTGGACCTGGCGGCTTGCTTTTTCACTTTCTCTCTCTCTCTCTCTCCCTCTCCCCCTCCCTTCCTCCCTTCCCTCTCTGATCAAATTGAGATAAATAAGTAAATAAGTGTAAGTTAAATAAAATATTTGAAAACAAACAAACAAACAAACAAAACATATGATTGGGACCAGCAGTTGGCGTAATGGCTATGTCGCTGGACTCCCACATAGTCAACCGCACTTCAATTCCCAGACCCGGTGGCTTAAACTCATGCCACACCCGGTGCATGTGCATACATGCCTAAGATCCTGAGAGGAGAATGGAGGAGAAGGGATTGTGGCGTGGCCATCCCCCCCCGGGGGGGTGGGTGTGATTTCTTGCTTTCTGTCTCTATATTTGTTTGAAAACTTTGCTAATAAAAGTTTCACTGGGAATAAAATGAATAAGCATTTGATTTAGTAAGCAGCCTGGTCAATTCACAGACACTTCTTAGGAATATATTCTCGTGGAATGAATGTCAGCATTAAGCTGCTCTAAACAAGGGATAGGAAGCTCTAGTTAGGAGACATAACAGTGCGGAAATACAGATTTGGTCAGTCTCTGTATGGTTAGGCTTATTGTTCTAATCTCAGGTGGATTACATAGACAGTAGCAGTTCGGCACTGGGTGGGTGAGTAAAGAGGCATGTTTTCCATGTTAAGCCACTGCAAAGCTTGTGGATAAAGGATTTATAAACACTGCTGGATATGTTTTTCATTGTTGAAGGTATTACCTAAAGGGTTATAACAAGGACTCTACTGCGGAAGATTTATGCTGCTGAAAGAAATGCTTTAGCTGTACTTCCCTTAAGGACAAAATAAAAAACTACATGCAGTTGAAAGCTCTTTATTCTTTCCTGTGTGTGTGTGTTGGGGAAGGGGCAAGAAAGAGGGAGGTGGGTAGGAAGGTGACGGGTTTTGCTTGTGCATTTCTAAATGTCATGCTCCATGCGATAGAGCATTTATTTGCTGTTTGGTTCTTTCCTTCAAAATTAACATTGTGGTGGCTTTACCTGTGACCACTATTCAGTTAAAACTTATGTTTATCCTTCCCTAAATTTCCTATACTCTCTTTCTGTTAAATTACATATGATTATGGGCTGGGAGGTGGCATGGTGGCTAAAGACACTGGATTCCCACATGGCCAACCATGGTTTGAGTCCTGGACCTGGCGGCTTGCTTTTTCACTTTCTCTCTCTCTCTCTCTCTCCCTCTCCCCCTCCCTTCCTCCCTTCCCTCTCTGATCAAATTGAGATAAATAAGTAAATAAGTGTAAGTTAAATAAAATATTTGAAAACAAACAAACAAACAAACAAAACATATGATTGGGACCAGCAGTTGGCGTAATGGCTATGTCGCTGGACTCCCACATAGTCAACCGCACTTCAATTCCCAGACCCGGTGGCTTAAACTCATGCCACACCCGGTGCATGTGCATACATGCCTAAGATCCTGAGAGGAGAATGGAGGAGAAGGGATTGTGGCGTGGCCATCCCCCCCCGGGGGGGGGGGTGTGATTTCTTGCTTTCTGTCTCTCTGTCTCTCTTTATCTTTCTGGCAAGTGCACATGCCCTATAGCAAAAACCTCTAAAAAAAAAATACATATGATTACAAATTTCCTTGGTTTCCTCATAAAAATAGCATGAACTTTAAATTAGTTGATTTGCAGTGAAGAAAATTATGTTTTTGTGTGCTGCTACAAAAGTAGAATGACTACATTTGAGAACAAATGTCACAATTAAAAAAATTAAAATGGTGATTTTTCATCTTACTACAGTAGGTTTTTAGACAAAGAAAATCTTCATATTAATTTTTATTCTCTAATATCAGAGCATTAAGAAAATATGAAAATTCTGACAATGAGTATAATAGTACTCTATTATAATGGTTTTATGTTGCTTAAAAAAATCCTTACCAGACACGATAAATGGAATAGCTACCTTGAATTTCATATTCAGGAATTATATTTCACTGCCCTAAAGAAATGGAAATTTATAAATTGTACATCACTGATTATCAGTATGCATCTTGCCTTTTGTATCTTTCTTGAAAGAAGTCTCCTTCTGCTGTTTATCCATCTGTGCAACCCCCAAGGGAGTTGTTGCTGCTTTTCTCTAGGACTTTTTAGTTCTTGCCTCTGGTTCTTACCTCCTTGTCTAAGCCATAGTTTCCTGGAGTGGAAAATGGGGATAATATTGCCAAGCTTTTGTTGTTAGCAGATTGAAATAAAGTGATACTTTTTAAGTACTGGCACAAACAAACAAACAAACAAAAATCCACTCAGTAAATGCTGGCAATTTTATCATTGTTGTGTTACCCTAAAGAACTCATTACAGTTTCTTTCTCATTCATTCCAAGACTCCTTCGTTTTTTACTCTAAACTGTTACTAATACATCGACTGATGATTTATAATTTAATTATAATGCTGTTCTAGTACTGTCTTGTGTCTTATATTGTCATCCTTTTCCTTAAGTAATTTGGACTCCATCTTTTTTTTTTTTTTTTTAGAGAGATTTTTGCTATAGGGCATATGCGCTCGCCAGACAGACAGACAGACAGAAAGCGAGAAATCAAACCCCCCCCCCCCCCGGGGGAATGGCCATGCCGCAGTCCCTTCTCCTCTAGTCTCCTCTTGGGATCTTGGGCACGCATGCACATGCGCCCGGCGTGAGTTTTAAACCACCGGGTCTAGGACGCGAACTGCGGTCAACTACATGGGAGTCCAGCGACATAGCCATTACGCTAACTGCTGGTCCCAGTATTCTGACCTTGACTTTGACTCTCACTGATTTGACTCCTGTTGAGTTTGGCTCCTAACTCCCACGGAGCACATTTTTCCTTGCTCAGGCTTTCTGCTGGGAATATTTTACTATCCCCTCTCCTATATCTGCATATTATTTCATCTTTGAGGGCGATCTCAAGTTTGCTTCCTTCAAGCAATCTTTTCTAAGCACCCTAAAACATGTTGATTACTTATTTTTTCTAATTCGTTTTAAAAAATTTATGATTATTATTTCACATTCAGTCACAGTGTATCATTACAGCATACCAAATCATCCTTCCATCCTGAATACACTGTTTTCAGTTACCATACACATTATCGTCAATAGAAAATTTTCGGTTTTTTGTGTTCCTTAAATATTTTGCTTCTTTCTTTAACCCCCTCGATTCCCTCCCTGTCACCCTCCCCCGTTTCCTGCCCTCCTCCCACACTGTCTCTGGTATCCACAGTTGCTCAGCATGCCTTTATACGGTCCAGTCTTTCCGTTTCTGCCGTAGAGTGCAGACATTTATTATATATTGAGTAGGGATGTACAATGCCTCTCTTTCATAGTCTGCCTTGTTGCTGTTAGCAGTAAATCCTCCATATTCATCCAATTTCTATGAAGTACTAGGGTCTCATTTTTTTATAACTGAGTAGTATTCCATAGTCTTCTAATTCGAAAAGTCCTTTTCATCTCTTGCACATAATTCATTGTGCTTTATGATGTTCTAAGCCTCGCATGGACAGTTATGAATTCTACAACTCTAAACTTTTTCAGTCCCAGGTAACAGAGAGATTCTCTATTTCTGTATTCTGAGTCCTTTGTCGATCTCTCCTATCCTCCTCTGAACTTTCTAACATCTGGTCTTATTATGTAGTAATCTTTTGGTTTTAGTAATTATGAATATATTCTCTTGTCTTTTGGGACTTTGCCACACTCAAATGAGTTTTGGTCATTTCCTTGATTTCATGAGATAATTACAAAACTACTTCTGCAGAATTCAAGGAATTCCATTTTGTATAAGCCCATTCCTACACCTGAAGTAATACCTAACATGGAGGGCGACGTTAGAAATACCCATATCTTACGTTTAATAACTCCTAGTAGCCATATTACAGGTGATCAGTATGCATGTAGAATTAAATTGGTGGGTCAGTCCCATAGCATAGTGGTTAAGGGAGCCAGATGGTGAACCACAGTTTGATTTCCACCCCAGCAGCTTAATAAACACCCCTAGTACATGTGTGTACATGACCCAAACCCCAACAATATAGAGAAATCCAGAAGGGATTACAGAGTGACCATGCCTACTTGGAGTTTCTGTCTCCTCCCCCACCCCCTGCCTCCAGCCCAGTCTCTTTCTGGCCACATGCCCTGTGGAATTAAAAAAAAATTAATTGTACATTTATAAAAAAATGCCTTTAAAAAATACCTTTGGTGTTACATTATTCATTTTACTAGACTATTATTTATTTCAAGTATATAATTTTTAATTTATTCACTTTGGGGTCAGTATGCATTTGTATGCACAGTGGTTTAGACAGGGGTTCTCTAGTCACAATATTTTTGTATATATTTTTCACATTTTATTTATTCACAGAAGATCTTAATTAATCCAAATACTTTAGATAGCAAGTGCAGCTGATATATACAAATTCATGAACACAAGTCTGACTTTAGGCATAAAACCCAGTGAGCAGAATTATCATACTATAACATAGCACCTAGCTGTGGCTATGTAGCTTACTGCAGTCATTGAATAGATATTTGATTATATTTTATATACTTTTAATGTCAAGAAAAGCTATTTTACCTTTAATAAATCAAAATAAAAAAATGTTAAAATGCTAATTCAATTAATGTTCTTATTGGGCTTTGTGCAAATAACAGACCAAAATGAGAAAATTTTATATATATATATATATATATATATATATATATATATATATATATATATATATATATATATATATAAAATTTTCTCATTTTGGTCTGTTATTTGCACAAAGCCCAATAAGAACATTAATTGAATTAGCATTTCCAATTTCTGATACTAGGCAACAGGTATTATTGAACTTATTAAAATAGTCATTCTGTCACTAAATAAGAATATACCCAAATATTTTACAGTTCCAGAGGGGTCAGGAAGGGAGAAAAATTTATATTTCAATTAAAAAAAAATTGACAAATTGCTGAACCTATCAGCAGCTCAAAAGAAGAAAAAAATCCTTAATTCCAGAAAACACAGCATAGAAGAAAATCAGTAATATTTTAGTCAAAAGTCTTAAAATTCTATTTCACCAGTTCATTCTCATGTAATTCATCTCTCTGCTGTTGAATTTGCAGTTTTCTGTTGCATTTGTGCCCTGTAGCAAAAATCTCTCCTTTACAAAAGAAATTTTATATTTCATAATTATAATGTGGAAAATGGTTTCTTCCTTTTTTTATTTTTTGAGAGAGAGATTTTTGCTGTAGGGTATGTACATTCGCTGAAGAGATAGAGACAGATAATGAGAAATCACGCCCCTGGGGGAGGATGGTCACAGTGCAGTTCCTAATCACATTCTCCTCTTGGGATTTTGGGCATGCACACACACGTGCCAGGGGTGAGTTTCAAGCCTCTGGGTCTGGGACTTGAGTTGCCGTTGGCCACGTAGGAGTCCAGAGACGTAACTATTACGCCATCTACTGTTCCTCAAAACACAGTTTTATTAAATGTTGAGACCCTATAGCAACTAGATATAAATTCATATACTGAAAACATTGTTGCATTTTTAAGCAATCTTCGTGTGGACAATTTCATTTGAAAAGGACAGCTTTGTATATGTGTTTTCACAAAGTGTGATTAATTTTACCCTCATGCTGAACCTCCGTAAGTCAAAAGTATATCTAAACAGAGTTTTATGAGGTTCCACTCATTAGAACTTTTCTCCTGTAATTTCAGAAATTTTATATTAAACCATCTAAATTTCATGCTTTTCTTTTTGACCTCAGAACATAATTGCCTCTGGTTATTCTTTCAGGGTGTCAGTTTTAATTGGCGCTGTGTTACACATAATTAAATTCTAAAATATCATTTAAATTGTACATATTCTTAGTTGAATTAGGTTTGTTGAAATTCAGTGTATTCAAGGTTTACAGACGATGGGTTGATTGTTTCATTGGGTTTCCAATGTGATATTCACTGCCAAGTATTTTGAACTAGATTTTCAGAGCACATTTTTGGAAATGTAGATAAATGTGTTGGCATGTAAAATGGCACAGAGAAAATACACGTCTTTAAAAAAATTATGTCAAAGGCTCTGCTGAAACTTAAAGTTGGTAATATTTGCTCTTTGGCAACATTTGAGTCATGAAGTGTTTCTCAAGGCATTGCCAAGAAGTAGAAACATGCTTCTTTCCATATTGTAAGTGCCCCTGTCCATAATTAACAAACTCCTTTAGAGTCATTAGCCTTGACTTACAAACGGTTTAATTAGCTTCTTCCTCATAAGGAACCAAATCTGTGCCATTTTTATATTTTAATTTTCAGCGATGCCTTTCTTTTTTCCCTTTTATGGCCATTAAGGTGCAGGGGGGAATTTTATATATATATATATATGCATATGTATATAAAACAGACCGAAATAATAGCCTAGTTGCTTCCTAAGCAAAGGGATGGTAATATTAGTGGTAAACTACTGTCTATGTAGATTATTCATAATATTTTTCTTTCATTCATTTGATATGTCTTAAGTATCTGTCCATCAGTTTCAACATTAGCTCTTTGAACAAGCTTTCCTACTTGGTTCTGGGCTGTATTGTGTAGCCAACAAGTTGGCTTAAAACAATGAACATTTCCATTTCACAGTTTCTTTTTTCTTTTTTTTTTTTTTTTTTGAGAGGTTTTTGCTTTAGGGCACATGTGCTTGCCTGAAGGACCCAGAAGGACAGAGAGAGACAGAGATACCGAAAGTGAGAAATCATCCTCCAGGGGGGATGGTCATACCACAATCCCTTCTCGTCCACTCTCCTCTCAGATCTTGGGCACACATGCACACGTGCTTGGTGTGAGTTTAAGCTACCAGATCTGGGACTCCAACCATGGTTCACTACGTGGGAGTCCAGCAACATAGTGATTACACCAACTGCTCACCCCTCTTTCACAGTTTCTGTGTGTTAGGAATCCAGAAGCAGTTGGTAGCGGCTCAGTGTCTCTCTCAGGATTGCAGGTATGCCAAGGCAATCTGGAGGGGGAGGATCAGCCTTCAAGGTGCCTCCATGCCTTGCAAGTTCCTCCTGGCTGTCAGCAGGGGGCCTCAGTTCCCTGCTCTCAGGATCTCTCCACATATCTGCTTGGGGGGCCTCTCAAAATATGGCAGCTGCCTTTGCACACACAAAGCTAGTGATTCAAAAGAAGGCTGAAGCCACTATGTCTTTTTAAGGAACTATTCTCAGAAATCATACAGTCATTTCTACCATACTGTGTGTATTAGAAGGGGATCATTGTGTAACCTCCAGTGAAGGGAGAAGAGAGAAACAGAGGAGTATCTAAGAATCTTGAACATTCTTTAACACTGCCACACGGACCTCTTTAAAAAACACCTGTCCTCTTTCTCTAGGGTAGTTTACCTTTTTCTATGGTTTTAAGTACTACCTCATAAGGCTAGAATTTGTAAAGATTTCTCTTCTGAGTCATAGTCCTATATATGAAAACTTCCTACCAGGTTTTCCACATGGAAATACAACCATTTGCTTATGCCCAAAACCTAGTAGCCACCTCCTTTACTGTTCATGTTCAGTCAATCCTCAGATCAATAATTTTTTGGTTCCTAAACATAGATGAAGTATGTTTTTTGTCACTACTGATTTAAAGCAGCCAGCTTCTGTTTGCTGCTACAAAATAGCCTCCTAATGTGCATTGCTTATCCATTCTTTTTTTAAAAATTCTCTAGTACCCTTCTTTTAAACAAATAATATTTGAAGTAAACAAAGTGTGAAGAGAAGGAAATAGAAGACAAATGCAAATGTAAGCTGTTTGGTGATGTTTTTATTATCCTAACAAACAGACAAATAGAACAGGCTGGAGATTTCATTCTCCGCTGTACAGAAATTAGACTGCAGTCATTATTTGCCCAAATCTCTGAACATGCAGATTACTCCATGAAGAACTCAGATTCAAACAGGACATTGCAGGCTTGGGCCTGGGGAGAGAGAGAGATTGATTGATCTGTCATGTAACTAAAGTTCCTTTCTCCATGGGGTAATGGCAGGTATTGGGTCGTCACGAAAGTCATGACATACTTTGCTGTTTTGCTTGCAAAACTGAGTTATGACTTGTCTGAGCACCCAATAGTTTAGTTCATAAAGTCAAATGCTTCAGATGGATATGCAGTGCCCTCCTGTGTGCTATAGTTCTCCGAACACTGAGTAGCATTGTCCTTCAAGTTTTCAGTGACTGCAAATGTCCCAGCTTTCCTGTTCATCCTCCTCTTTCACCTTATTGACACTCCCTGTTACCCTATTATTGGGGTTTTAGTCTGTATGCTGTTCCTGAATTCTTGACTCCTGGATCAAACTGAGTGTTGAAGACTTCCAGGTGTTATCCTGACACATTAAATTTAACAGATGTTACACTTAACTTTATTGATTGACTGCTTGCTTCTTAGTCTGTGTTTAGTCTTTTATTCTTACTGGTATTTTTGGTTGTACAATACTATGTCTCAAGTAACACCTCTTTCCTTGAAAGTTCCCCTCTAATGCCCCAGGGTTATCCTGGCAAGTCTAAGACTCTTGTTCTTGGGATCTGGGAGGAATCATTTGATTCTTGTTTGGTTACCAACTTCTAAACCTGACTTCCCATTCCTAGACTTGTATATTTAGTTATCATTACCTACAAGTTCACCACAGACTTAGAACATAGTGAGTCAAAAACATCATCATCAGGTTTAACAGCGGGGGAGAGCACCCAGGGGAAATAGAAAAATAAAAGCATTCCCCAGTAGAGTGACTCCTTTCAGAATTAGAGGAAAAAATGAGTGATTTCTGCTCAAACAACTGAGCAAGAACAGGAACTAATCATTTTATTTTTATTTATTTATTTATTTTATGGAGAGGTTTTTACTATAGGGCACATGCGCTCGCCAGAAAGACGGAGAGAGACAGAGAGACAGAAAATGAGAAATTACCCCTTAGGGGGAATGACCATGCCTCAATCCCTTCTCCTCCTTTCTCTTCTCGGGATCTTGGACACACACACACACGTGTGTCTGGCGTGAGTTTAAGCCACTGGGTTCGGAACTCGAACTGTGGTCAACTACCTGGGAGTCCATCAACATAACCATTATGCTAACTGCAGGCCCCATTAATAATTTTATTATATGGTATGTGTTTTTCCTTATTGCCTTATAGTTAATTCATTGCCAAGAGCTCTTTATACTAAGCATGTGTTTGTCATGACATCTGGGGACTTACTGAGATTCCGGCCCTGCCCCTTTAGTCAGTCCCATGGTCAGTAAGTAGCTCCACAGTGCAGCCTCCTAAAATACCAGGTTTATGAAACCGTTCAACCACTGGTTATTGCACACCTAGCAGGTGTTCTTTGTTATAGCAGACTGCCTCATAGGATAAAAGTGCGAAGGCCCTGAAGAAGATACGTGTATGCCTTCTTTGCTCCAAGTTATTTTTGCCATGGCAACCTGACAATGCCCAATGCAGTATTACCTGGTACAATATGCAGATGGCCTATCCTGTGTCAGAATGGTTGACATTTTTGAGCACTAAATGGTGAAAACAAAACAAAGCCCAAAACTTAAAACTATTTGTTTCTTTAGACTTTTGTTGCTGATTAAAACATTTAGCAATGTAATTAAAAGTACTTTAAATAGCTAATTAGATAATGTTGTAGAGTGGTTTCCAGTAATACATTTCCTTTAAACAAAGCATCTATCATTCACAGAGTATAATTTGTCACTAAGTTACTGATACAAATGCAATTATAGGGTAAATGGAAGAAAAGATCTACAAATCAACTCTGATTCTCTGTGAAAATTGCTGTGTCCATAACTTTTGAATCATTCTTCTAGGTCCGAAAGTGATGCAAAATTTGGGCCTACACATTTTCGTCGACTTTCCAACTGTCTAATGTCTGATTTTAAATCATATTTTTTGACAGTCAAGACCCACATTAAAACTATGTCAATGTTTTGACAAAACTGACTGATGAGTTTAATCAACCAAATTGTCCACTTAAGTCAAACAAATGTTTTGGCAGTATGATTTGCTTATTTGTTGGTTCTTTGTTAAATTAACTTGTTTTTGTTATTTAATTGACTGGTTAACTCCAAATAATTTAGCCAGATGAATTTAATGTTTAGAAGCAGTTTCAATGTGATTAAAAAATATTTATATACTAAAGTTAAACAATTTGTTTCTTAACGAATGTGCAAAACTTGGGGGAAATTATTATTTTAAGAACTTTTTCTGAAAACAAAACAAGAACATGTATATGATTTATTTCAAACTAACAGAAAACATAAAACTAGATTCCTTAGAGTATTTTCACTCATTGAATCATGATTCCATTATTTAAAAACGTAAATACATTAAGTGCCTTTATTCACACAAATGGAATCTAAGTATATAGGAGTTCATGTTTAAACAATCTTCCAATTTCTGAATGATAATGGTATTTTATTTTAAGAACAGTAGAAATGTACATTCAAAATTTCATTCTCTCTTTTGTGAGAAGACCATGACAGAATGTTGACATAGAAGAACCTAATTGTGTTAACCCTTTTTGATTATTGCTGTGATTGTGCTAGATTCTTCTGGGAGAGTAGATTTTGTGTGTGTGTGTGTGTGTGTGTGTGTGAACACATGGGGGAGGAGGACAGAGGACAAATAAGATGTTGAATACCACTAGAATGAAATTAACTGTGCATGCAGCTTGAGAAACTAAGCCAGTAAACGCTGTGGTCTAGTGGTCAAGGGAGCCAGATCCCACATTGCTGACTGTGGTTTGAATCTTGACCCTGGTGGCTTGAAAAACACGCCAGGTGTGTGTGTGTGTGTGTGTGTGTGTGTGTGTGTACATACCAAAAAGGGATTGCATGAAGACAGTGCCCCATTAGGGGTGCTTTCTCCCTTCCCCTCTGTCTCTAATGCACACATGAGCCTTCTGGCAAAATTACAAAGAAGTACAACTTTATGAATGAAGTATATTTTGCAGTTATAGTTTTCGTAAAATATTTTGGAAATGGGGTGAAAAATCATGTCCATCTTGACTGCGAAATGATAGATATGTTTCAGAAACCCAATTAGTATTTTCTGTTTAAAGTGAAAATGTCTATAATTATAAAATTTTCTCCCATACCTCCCATTTTTTTTTCTCTCTGTTTTTACCTTTCTTTTCCTTTCACATATCATCTTAGTAAGAAAGCCATAAGAAAAGTTACACATATTTATCTTTTTTTTTTTCTGAAGAGTTTTTGCTATAGGGTGTGTGTATTCACCAGAAAGGCAGAGAGAGACAGAAAGACAGAAAGCAAGAAATCACCACCAACACCCCCCCCCGCCCCCCCCAGGGGGATGGCCACGTCGCAATCCCTTCTCTCTGTTCTTCTTTCAGGATCTTGGACATGCACGCACACATGCCCAGCGTGAGTTTAAGCCACCGGGGCCAGAACTTGAACCATGGTTGACTACATGGGAGTCCAGCAACATAGACATTATGCCAACTGCTGGTCCCAGACATATTTATCATTAAAGAATATTTTTATAGGGGCCAGCTGGTGGTGTGGTGCTGAAGGGCACTGGACGCCCACACGGCTGGCCACAGTTCAAGTCCTGGACCTGGGGGCTTGCTTTCTCACTTTCCCTTTCTTGCTCACTCACTCTGTCCCTTTCTGTCAAATTAAAAGAAAAAAAAAGTAAATAAATAAAGTTAAATAAAAATAACTCTTTAAAAAAGCTTTTATGGGGACCTGCAGGTGGCATGGTTGTTAAGTGCTGGACTCCCACATGGCAAACCATGGTTCAAATTCTGGACTTGGTGGCTTGCTTTCTCACATTGTCTCTCTCGCTCTTTCTGTTGAGCACGTGTGTACTGTAGCATATTAAAAAAAAAGAAATCTTGATAACTAAATAAAATTCTTTATAGAAAAAGTTTTTATGTTTGTGAACATCAGTAATTTAATCAGCACAGATTTAAGCTATCATGAATATTTCTCTTTAACTGACTCTCTTATGTGGATGTCAACTTACCTGACAGTAAATCAAGTAAACACTTGATTTAGGGTTTTCATTGTGTTCTGTTTGTTTTTTACTATTGGGTGCATGTTCTTCCTGGAGAGAAAACAGTGAGCCCTTCCTAAATGACTCGGAACACAGAACCAATGAAATGAAATACAGCTATTGAAAATGAAGGGAACAGAGCCAGCAGGTGGTATGGAGGTTAAGGCAGCTGGATCCCACATAGTCGACTCCCCCTTTTTTTTTTTTTCATCTCAGACCCAAAAGCTTGAAAGTTGTGCTAGGCACATGTGCATGCATGCCCAAAATCCCAAGAGGAAAATGGAGAAGCGATTGCAGTGAATCATCTACTCCAGGGGCGATTTCTCACTTTTCCACTTTCCCTCTCCCTCTGTCTATATTTCTCTGTCTTTGGCAAGCACATGTACCCTACAGCAAAAAAAGAAAAAGAAAAAAAAAAGGAATCAGTATCCAGAAACAAAATTATTTCCATCAGGTATCATTAAGTTAATAAGTGAAATAATTCAAGGTATCAGATAAGATGTGTATTATGAAATTACCTGAGTAAGTTTTATCTGATAAAATAAAAAGCGAGGTGGAGGATATATATTATACTTTGTCTGTTTGTTTTGTATAGAAAATTCTAATACGAAGGTTTCCATATTGTTAAGTGTTTATCTCTTGACCATGGAAGAGTGTGGGAGAGAACTTGAGGAAAATTTAATGATTTTTCTCCATACAAATCTGTTTTTTTAAATAGAGAGCATGTGTTATTTCTATAATTAGCTCATCAGGTATACTAATTATGTTAATTATGACTTAAAACAATGAACTGGATTTGGAATTGACATAGACTACTTAAATAAGCATACTTAAACTATTTAAACTCAACAACAGTGCTTTTTTTTTTTTTTTTTGATGATTTTCTTAAAAAAGAAGGAAATAAACAAACACCCTGAGGTTTATCTGAGTATCTTACTCTATGAAATTGATAGTATTTGTATAGGCTCAATCTCACACACCAGAACGAAGTGTTAATATAGGAAATCTAGACTTTTTTTTTCTTTTTGCCATTTATAAGGAAAAAATGAGCTAGGTAAGATCTTAAAGAAATCAGTATTGCTAGATTTAAAAAAAAATCAAGTCATTGATGCGAAAAATTATTTCAGTTAAAATAACAAATATTAACAGCTGTATTCCTTGGCATTAATATACCTCAAAGCAAAGCAAACCATGCATGGCCAATATATGCAGTAAAGGTGACTTCTTCCTTCCTCTTCCGCAGCTTTCAGTCGCGCCCCAATTCCGATGGCGGTGGTCCGCAGAGAGCTGTCCTGTGAGAGCTACCCCATCGAGCTCCGCTGTCCGGGCACAGACGTCATCATGATTGAGAGTGCCAACTACGGCAGGACCGACGACAAAATCTGTGACTCCGACCCTGCTCAGATGGAGAACATCCGATGCTATCTGCCAGATGCCTATAAGATTATGTCTCAAAGGTACGGTCCTTCTGATATTCTTTCCTTTGCTCGTGTAATACAAACCTACCATAGGCACCTGTATGACTAAGTCAGCATAGAGAAAAAGAAAACGTATTGCCTATTTTGGAATAAGTTGAACTACTTTTGTAATATTGGACTATTCCCTATGACATCAAAATACTAATATTAGAAATTGCAAATAGCATAAGTTTATTATGTTACGGATTTAAACAAATTTATTTAGAAACTACTTAAGTAGTTTAATTGATCTGCTTGCTGTTATTATTAGTGTTTTCTTGAACTGAGTGTGTTAGAGGAGACACTGAATCTGTTACCCAGTTCCCAAAATCAGAATTTGTTATTTTCTCCAGAAATTACAGAACGTTTTTTTACTGCAAAAACAAATTTTGTAACAGCATAGACAAAAGAGAATAAATAAAAAATTAAGGTAATAGGTATTTTTATAACCACTAAATATATAGATGGCTAGTGATTAATAATTATTTGATTTGGAAAATAATGAAGTAATATTCCTCTGATAACTGATATAGTCAAAATAATTCAATATATTTAAACTATCTAAAATGTCATATTAAAAGAAGTTAAGGTAACATGTAATATCACTGGATAAGAAAAGCAATTCTCAATTTTAAAGAAACTTAAATAAGAATCCATACTATAAAAGGTTTAAATTACCTTGATAAATTTACTAAATGTTAAATCTCTTAAATATTTGTTCACTATGATCATACTTTCTTAGGAATCAATAGTGAAGTAACTTATTTACTATAAGCCTTCATTTTTTTCTATATACTCACAAAATAATTTTAAATAATCAACAAGTGATAAGATTTTTCTTTATTTTTTTATTTCATTTTCTTTTATACATTCCATCACATTATTTAGCTTACAAAATGAATGTTTCAACAGGTGAACATTTCTCCCTAGTACAATTGATAAAACTATGAAATATCTTCAACAGATAATACCACGTTTCTTTGTGCGATTAATGGTTTGCCTCCCTATTTTTCTTCTAAGTGTCCTTCCTCAGACCCTCCTCTTTCATGCACACTATATCTGGTATTTGCGTCCATATACTGTGTTTCTATATCCTTTAGTCAATCAGTTTCAGTCATAGAGTGCAGACGCTCGGTATATATTAAGTGGGGACATACAGTGCCTCTCCTTCATAGCCTGGCTTGCTTCACTCAGCAGTAAATCTTCCGTATTCATCCACTTCCTGTCAAAAGCCAGGGGTTTTTTTTATGGCTAAATAGTATTCCATAGAATATATGTGCCACAGTTTTTCTATCCATTCATCTGTTCGTGGGCATTTGGGTTGTTTCCAGGACTTAGCAATTGTGAATAGTGCTGCAATAAATATCAATGTGCTAGTACTTTTCCAATAAATTGTTCTTCCGTCCTTTGGGTAGATACCAAGGAGTGGGATTGCTGGATCATATGGTAGTTTTATTTGTAGATTTTTGAAGAATCTCTAAATTGTTCTCCACAGTGGCTGGACCAATTTACATTCCCACCAGCAGTGTAAGAGAGTTCCCCTTTCACCACACCCCTGCCAGCACTTATCATTTTTTGTTTTTT
>NW_006159648.1:1484787-1529533 GCF_000334495.1 Tupaia belangeri chinensis
CCTAGTGTTTTTCAGGAGCAGTTTTATAGTTTGAGGTCTTAGATTTAGATCTTTGATCCATCTTGACTTGATTTTTCTCAGAGGTGAGAGGTAGGGGTTCAGATTCATCTTTCTACAAGTGGAAATCCAGTTTTCCCAGCACCATTTGTTGAAGAGGTTTTCCTGTTCCCACTGGATTGATTGGTACCCCTTGTCAAAAATCAGTTGACTGTATGTTTGGGAATGTATAAGGCCCAGGTGGTGGCGCAGTGGTAACAAGTGATAAGTTTTAAATAATCAAGAAGTGATTATTTAGTGAATTTATTTTATATAATCGAGTGAAATCAATCCTCTCCTCAGGATTTCTACTTAGGTATTTCTTTTCCTTCTATGGTTTTAGCACTCCTTAAAATACAGGAAACAAACAAACAAACAAACAAACAAAAAACAAAAAAACACAGCCTGGGTTAACCTAACCAAATTGTATCAAATCAAAACTATAGATTTATAGATTATTTTTCTTGTGGTTATGAAAACCTGCTTTGTTTTTAACTTTTTATCTGTTCATCACTTAAAATTCTGGAATCATTTTTTTGTGTGTGCAATTAATAAATTTATAGTCAATATCTTATTTTTAGAAACTACTATTGTACAAAATGTTAATAAGAACTCTATAACATACCAAACGTTTGATCTACAAAACATCTGAAGTATAATCCAAGATAACAGACACTGTGCAGATATGAGGGGATTTATTTAGCTATTTCAAAAATGATGGCTGGTGCTAAGGTGAGCGTTAATGAGAGATACGATTAGGGGTTCTCTTTGGTAAAAGTGTGGTTAGACTTTGTACTTTTGTGTCTCTCTTCTGTGTATTTGACAAATCCCCATGTCTGGATACATTGTCGGATGTTATGCCTGGAAGAATTGTAATGCTTTCATTGCATATAGGTATAAAAATGGTTTCCCAGGAGTGGTTTTCCATGACTCCTAGAGAATGAGCAGTATGACTAAGTTGTTATTTTTGTTTTAGCCAGACAACCAGACACAGGATTCTTTAGAATCCATTTGGGGTTTGAGCTGAAGAGAAGATTCTGCATTTCTGTGATTAGATTTTCATTTAACATGTAGGAGAAGCATTAACCTTACTAGCTCTTTGATTCTTTTAGTTTTTTCATGATTTTCATTGAAATTATTTTAATCCTTTCACTGATATTATTAATGGCTCCCCAGATAAGCCCTTAATCTTATAGTTATTACCAAAAAATATAGTTATAATGGATTATCTCAAGCCACTGAACAATATGGAATACATACATAAAATGACAGATGTGCAGAGAAATACTTAGTATTTTAGCCTTAGTAAATTATTCATGCAAACCCTCCTGTTGGTTTCTGAAGTAAGAATTGTTAGTTAGCTGAAATAACTGGTTAATTCTACACATGCAAATTCTTGCTTGCATTTGAACTACTAGAGCTACTATATTTACACTTGTTTAAAATCAACATTTTTACTTTTGGAGTGAAGAAATTCAGTTCCATGTTGTGAAATCCTAAGGGACAGGGTGACCATGGCCAAAGAAAGCTGCTTCCGGGGACCAGCAGATGGCATAGCAGTTACGCCACTGGTCTCCCGCATAGTCAACAGACCCTGTGGCTTAAAATTTACACCAGGCACTTGTGCATGTGTGCCAAAAGTCCCCGAAGGAGAATGGAGGGGAAGAAATTGTGGTGTGGCCATGGCCCCCAAGGGGATAATTTCTCATTTTCTGTCTCTGTCTTAGGCATGTGCCCTATAGCAAAAAATCTCTCTTTAAAAAACAAAACAAAACAAAACAAAAAAACGAAGAGTGAAACTCCTTCTTATGAACTTGCTTGCAATATAATGCCAAACATAGCATGTTAAACAATGCTGTTTATTACTAATTATGGTATGGACATATTATACTAATAATGATATAAGCAATTTGAATATATCAAATGCATTTGAATTAAAATCATAGAGAAAAGCATCCTTTCTAAAAGGTACCTCAGATTAATGTGTTTCCTTTTATTTAAATTTATTTAAACTTTTAGAAAGAGGCTATTTTTGCATAGAAAAACATGTCATGACTTTGCTGACAACTCTGTGTATCAGCATCTAAATATTTTTAAGCATGTCTTATGGAAGGACAAGTACAAAAAAAGTAGTTATAACTGTATCATTGCATAACCTTGTTAAAAATACTTCATAATTTTCTTCAAATTCCTATATTAGATCAACATCATAGGCAAGGAGAATCACGAAATGTCACTCATGCAGGTGTTTGAATACACAATGAACAAATGTGTTAAATTGTGTCCTAACATGTATTTTAGATGTGAATAATTTAGAACTTAAAAAAACTTGAACTATATGACACTGAGCATTCCACAATATGTACTTCACTCTGACAATTATTCTGGGGTTTGATGGATAAGTAAGGCAGGTACGGATTTTGCCCACAGAACTGTAGTTTTCTGACAGATGTAAAAACAACAGATGTAAAACTGAGGCTGGCAGGTGGCTTAGTTGTTAAGGTGCTGGACTCCTTCATGACTGAACATGGTTTGAATCCTAGATCTGGCAGCTTGAAAATCATACATGACCAAAACCCCAAGAGGAGAATGGAGGAGAAGGGATTGTGGCATGGCCATTCTCCTGGGGGATGATTCTCATTCCTCCTATCTCTGTCTCTCTTTCTCTGGTGAACACACATGCCTTATGGCAGAAACCTTTAAAGAAAAAAAAAGTTATCACTTTTTTAATAATCTATTTTTATAATGTATTTATCGAGCAGTTGCAAGATAAAGGTTCTTTCAGTTGGATGATACTAGGGAGCATTTCACAGAGAGGAGCTGCAGAGCTGGTCTTTGGAGGATGGCAGCATTAGTGTGAGCAGAAGAGACAAAAATGATGCTTGATGTGTCAATGGAAGAAGACCAGTAAAAGCATAAAAGGGAACAACTTCCTTCCAGTAACCCTCCTCCATCCGTTCTGCTTCACAAGCTCCGCACTATTCTATTGAGGAGGTAGCACTAGGTAGATGCCGAGTCTCTTCTAACTGTGCCGTTGCTCGTGGCTCAAAACCCTCCCAGCAGGTCAGATCTACATGGTCTTAAGGAATCTTATTACTAGATGATTCACTAACTTGACTCTATTTCCTTGTCAATAAAACAAAACCCAAAACCTTCCATTGGAATCCTTCTTCCAAAGGAGACATAAATCCATCCAAATGTCGGAAACTCAAATATGATTATCACATATAATGACATTCTCATGCCAGCTTCTTATGACACATAGTTTTAGATATTTGCTATAATAGTTTCATTTTGTATGCAATTGTCTATATATATATATATACACATATATATATACACCCACACATATATATATACATATATATACATATATATATATTTGGAGACATATATATATATATATATACACACACACACACACACACACACACACACACACACACACATATATATTTGGAGAGGTTTTTGCTATAGGGCACTTGTGCTCGCCAGAAAGACAGAGAGAAACAGAGTGACACAAAGCGAGAAATCACTGCCCAAAGGGGATGGCCACAATGCAATATGCAATTCCTTCTTCTCCATTCTCTTCTTGGGATCTTGGGCACATCTGCACATGTATGCGGTCTGAGTTTAAGCCACCAGGTCCGGGAATCGAACCATGGTCAACTACGTGGGAGTCCGGCGACATAGCCATTACGCCAACTGCTGGTCCCCCTATAGCTTTCAAACTGAGAAGCGTTTGTGAATAGGCATGAGGCATATGTATGCGTATGTGTGTGCATGAGCGTGCACATGTATAACTTTTTATTGAGAAGTAACATACGTAAAGAAAATTGCATATTCCCTATGTATTCCTCTCAAGGACTTTGCACAAATCAAGCCCGTCCCTGTAAATTACCAGCCAGATGAAAAGCCAGGATATGAACAGCACCTCAGAAGTGCCACCTGTCTTCTTTACCAGCAATAGCCCCCCACCCAAGGATTACCCCTTTTTCAGACTTCTAATACCCTAAATTGATTTTGCATATTTTGTAATTTGAGTAAATGCTTTTATATGGTCTATCCTGTTTTTGTGTCTGACTTCTTTCATTTAAAGCATTCAGGTTTTTAATGTAACTTTATTGAAACATTTTTATATACCACATAATTTACTCATTTCAAGAGTACAGTGTTTTTTTTTTTTAAAGAAACTTACTGCGTAATGCAACTACTCTGTAAATCAGTTTTAAAATATTTCTATCAATTTGGAAAAATTCTGCCAATTACTGTTAATCCCTATTTCCTTCCCAACCCCACGCAATGACTAATCGACTTTCTATGTTTATCCTCAGTGCATTATTTTTTTTTTCAAATAAAAAAAATGAATATTTGAAATCAAGTTAAAATTTGTGGACTTTTCAGTGGAGACAGTATAAAAGACATATTGGCAGTTATTTCTGGAGGCATGCACGTAAATATGTTGCTTGCATTTTGAATTCTTTTAGAATCAAAAATAATGAATCTAGACATGTAACAGTATTCTGTGTTTAGAGTTTTCTATCTAGTAGAGATGTTAAATGTATCAAACGTGAGTCTTTTTTTTTCTTATTTAAATGGGGAATCTAAGTTTTGTTTCAATCTTTTTGCAATATTACAGTTTTACATGTATAGTCACATCGGGAATGTGCAAAAAGGAGAAAGAATTTTTTCTCACCTTTCTGAAAAGGTTTCTTTTCAGTTTATTTAAGTAGCACTGCAGGGAATTTTACAGCTTACAAAAAACTGTGGTTTCTGCTGTATTCATGCCTAGTGAAGTTAAGAACTCTTTCAATAATGATAAAAATCCCAGTGGCGATTTCTGTATCTATTTAGACTAGTGAATGGTCTGCAGTAACTATGTGTGTATAGGTGAGTTTTCCATGCACGTATTCTCCTTTGCTCCATTGACAGATCTATTGCGTTCTATCTTGTATTTCTCTTATGGATTACACCAGATCAGAAACAGTTGCCCGTATCAGGGACCTTTCCAATGAAGCAGTGTTCTGTGTAGTTACAAAAACAGATAGGCATAGAGCCTGTAATATATAATACATTGCTTAAAGATAACTGTGTGTGTGTGTGTATATTTGTTTAAAAAGAAAGAAGAAAAAAGAAAAAAAAAAGGAGAAAGGAAGATAATGCCTATTATCAAAGTCCAAATATACAGAAATGGAGAAATAAGGAAGTTCTTTTCTGGGGAGCATTTATTATCTCTTCTCCTTTTTTTTTTTTTAATTTTAAAGATGATTCTATTTCTCTCTCTTTTGTTTTTTTTTTCCGTAGGGCTCATGCGCTCACCAGGGAAAGGCAGAGAGAGAGGGAAAGTGAGAAGTGATCTCCCATGGGGAATGGCCATGTACCTGGCGTGATTTTCAAGCTGTTGGGTCAGGGACTGAAATTGTCGTTGATCATGTTGGAATCCAATACCTTAACCACCGTGCCACCTGCTGCCCCAGTTTTTCCTAATATCCACCCCCCCACCTCAATCTCTTCTAATATTTTCCATGCTGATACATTTTGATAATAATAAATTACTTCTACATGCTGCTTGTTATTAATTCAATTTTTAAAAAGTATATGTTATATATGTGTAGTTCTAAATTTGAGGTTTTAGTGAACCATCCAAATATTTCATAACAGTTTAGGGTGAAAGCTAAAGGGAATTGAGTTGACCCACTCTCCTTTGGTCATGAGAAATAGCAATCCTTTATTGCAGGCATACTCAAAACATGGTTCATAGGAATTTGGAATCCCTTTCAAAAGGCTGACAAGGTCAAAACAATTTTTGTAATAATACGTGTTATTTGCCTTTTTAAATTGTATTAGCATAGGCACTGGTGGAGCAAAAGAAATGGTAGATAAAACTTTCATCATCTTAGCAGGGATCAAGGCAATAGCAGTGTTGTTTCTAAAAATTTCTCTGACCTAACTCCTAATATTGGTAAGTATAATTAACATAAACTGAGGATTGCTGAGATTCTTTTTTTAAAGTTTATTTATTTATATTGTCCATAAGAGAGTTACACAGAAAGAGATATCAATGGACAACCCCAATAAGGTCTCCATGCCCCAATCCACCAGCATCAGAAAGCCCTTTGCACAGGTATGTGCGTGTGCCTGACACCTACTGGAAGGTCCTGGGTTTGCATCCTGGGTCTTCCAGCATCAGAGTATTATGTTACTACTGCACTACAATCTGGCCCTGGGGATTCTTGGTAACTTCAAAAATTAAGGAGGTCAGAAGATGAAAAAGTAGATTCGATACTTTAGAAAATGTAACTACTATATTTATTGGCTGAAAAGCAGTCATTTATTTTTATGTTCATTATTTTACGTTTTTAATCCTCAGTAATTTACTTTAAAATCATCTCATTTTTCTATGAGTGAATAATGATTTTTGAAGGAAACTCTCTGTGTGCTCTGTAGTGATCCTTCCTAGTATAGAGCCAAATCTGTTTACCTAGAACAGTGTGGGAACCTGAAAATGCCTGACGCCATTTTTTGTCAAGACACTCAGGCATTTTAATCTTTTATTAAAATGATACAGCCTGATTAAATTTAAAAATAAAATGGATAAAATAATAGAAAAGTGGATCGGCTGATTTTAAAATGATTGATGACGAGGCCAGCAGATGGCATAATGGTGATGTCACCGGACTCCCACACTGCCACAGCAGTTTGAGTTCTGGCCCCAGTGGCTTGAAAATCATGCCGGGTGCATGTGCACGTGTACCCTGAGAGGAGAATGGAGGAGAAGGCATCGTGATATGGCCCTCCCCCCTGGGGGGTGTGATTTCTCACTTTCCCTCTTTTCCTCTCACTGTCTCTGTCTCGCTCTCTTATGAGCACACACACCCTAAGGTACAAATCTCTTTTAAAAAAGATTGATAACACATTTTGAGGGGGAGGAACAGTCTTGTCCTGGTATTTTTCTATACACAGTAATGGTGAAGGAACTGAATTTATAAGTATGTATACTAGAAAAATATTTTTCATTTTAATGTATCATCGATTTCAATTTTCTTTTAAAAATGAGTCAGTCGTATGGAGACAGTTTGAGAACTATTTATTTTTCCATGAGTCGATGAGAGAGAGCAAGAGAAACAGGCACCTACAAGTGGTTTTTCACAGCACAATCCACCCCAGTCTTAGCGCTCCCTCAATTGTCGTTGCCATGTGTGTGACCAGCATGCTCAAGGAGACCCTGGGATGTGAGCATAGGCCTTTTTTCATGTGGACCCAATTGTGCTACCATTTTGCCACTACCCAGCTCTGTGTTTGAGACCTTTTGAGTGGCTGATTTCTTAACAAACATTATGGGATCCTTTTCATTTGGCAATGTTGATTCCATTAATAAAGGTGTTGTCAATCAAACTCAACCAAATGAAAACTAACAGGGACTTACATAGAAGAGTTAAGTATGATAAGTTCATCCTGGAATTTGTCATATATTATTATATTTGTATTATATACAAATTGGTTTTTTAATTTACATTATATGATCACCTTAATTATTTCCCTACCTCCAGATTTTTGGATGATTTTTGTCAGCCTTTCTAGTTGGTCTGTAGAACTTGAGATATTATGGAACATATTTATAAGAAATTAGTAAGAAAGATAAAGGAAACAAGTTCCTAGACATTTGAACTTGGCAAGATACATTATAAAAATATTGAAATAATGATCTTTGGAATAACTTAAATCCCAATGGAAAAGAAGTAAACATCATAGACATAAATCATCTTACTGATTGATTGGATATCACTGAAATCTTGAGAAAAATAAGTGATAGTGATACTTAACAAACATGTGAAATAAACAACTTAATTTTCGCCTCTGTTTCTCATTACAAATGGTTTTAAAGATGGCTGGATCTATTGGAGGACTGGGTCTCAAAAAGTTTCACTTTCGTTTTTTAGGCACCATAGATATGACTTGACACACATTAAATTATTTAGTCTTCACAGAAATGAAGGTGAATATAGTTTTTTGGGTTTTTTTGTGTTTTCTTTTTTTTTTTAACTATGATTTTAAAAATTCTATTCTTAAGCCACTAAAGAACTATTGTTAGTGAACCAGCAGTTAGCGTAATGGCTATGTCGCTGGACTCCCACGTAGTCGACCATGGTTCGCATCCCAGACCTGGTGGCTTAAAACTCACGCCGGGTGCGTGTGCGTGCGTGCCCAAGATCTTGAGAGGAGAATGGAGGAGAAGGGATTGCGGTGTGACCATACCCCCTGGGGGGTGATTTCTCGCTTTCTGTCTCTATGTCTCTCTATGTCTGTCTGGCGAGCGCATGCGCCCTATAGCGAAAATCTCTCCAAAAAAAAAAAAAAAAGAACTATTGTTATACAGAGAGGTCCTGATTAACATTTTGAATATATCGGGGAAAGCAAGTGAAGGATTCAAATGCATCCACGGTTTATATCATTAAATAGGCAATAATAAGATTTTAATGAAACCAAGCTTAGGAAGTGGGCCCACAGAGTCCTTCAGCTTCATCATTTGGCAATCATAGTCATGTGACCTACTGATTATTTTTCCTGCAGTGTGATATATTTTTTCCATATCTGAGATATAATGTATTTGAGTAGTTAAAAATTATTTTCAACTGTTATTGATAATACTACTACTATTTAACATGTACCGTGGGCTGTTTGCAACATGCTATGGCAAAAAATTTCCTTTGCATTATTTTATTTACTCCTCAGTAACACTGTGAAATACTTATTATTACCACTATTATTATACATATTATCACATTATACCAATGAGGTCATTAAATCATACAGAAATTTACTTGCTGGATTGGGCCCATAGTCTAGTGGTTAAGAGAGCCAGATCCCACATGGCCGTTCTCGAAATCCCGGCCCTGACAGCTTGAAAAACTTTCTAAGTTCATGTGGCATGTTCCCACAGTCCACACAGAATGGGGAAATGAAGGAGAAGAGACTGCAGTGAGACCGTTTCCCTTTGGGGGATGCGTTTTCCCTTTTTCTGTCTGTCTCTCCATCTCTCCCTGACGAATACACGTACCCTCTGGCAGTTGGTAAAACAAAAATGTACTTGTTGAATTTATTGTAAGCCAACAAACACCCCACCTTATTTGAGAGGTTTGACACTTTGCTTATTGTGCAAAGGTGATACAATGATAAAGGTGTTAAAATGCTTGAGTTGAGCTCATGACACTCAGTCACACAATGTCCTGCAGGGCCACAGCCCACATGGAATGTCCTGGGTTTCTGGTCCGAGGTCATACTGTGAAGTCCAGGCGCATGGATATGTGACTGTGGTCTAGGCTGATTGAACCTGGGGGAGGTTGTCACTGTAAAGACTCTATTCAGGGGGCCATCAGGTGGCGTGGTCATTAAAGATGCTGGACTCACACATCGCCAACTGGAGTTTGAGTCCCAAACCTGGCGACTTGCTTTTTCCCTTTCCCTTTCTATCTCTGTCTCTTTCTGGTCAAATTAAAACAAAGTGATAATAAATACAATTAAATAAATAGTTCTTAAAAAAATTAAAAAGACCCTGTTGGAATACCTCTCTCTCTTGTAGAATAAATAAATAAATCTTAAAAAACGTACTTAAGAAGAACTGTGGTCATAATCATGATGGTGAGTACAAAAAATCTCATTTCTTCTGTGAAAACAACCAATATTAGTTGATGAAGCTCAAGCTTCATCAATATTCCATGATAACTGAACACAAATTCTTATTATTGAAGTTTTTGTTCTAAATAATTGTATTACTCTGCCTCTGAAACTGTCCAACCTCCAAACCTTTTCTCTCTCATTTAAGTTAATTGTGGTTATGAAGTAGTTTAGATAATGTGATTCTTCTTTGAAAACCAAGCATTAATAGAACAGAGGTGATTACTGAATATTTTCAGCTATAAATGTATCTGAGCAGTATTGAGAATTTCCTATGAGGCAATCAATGTTCTAAGGGACTTTGTCAGTTTAACTCATTTAATTCTTGCCTCACTCCAGGCCAATGCATACTCTAGCTATTTTCATTTCACTGATGAGGGAACTGAAGCACAAAGGGTTAAAGTAACTTTGGAAAGTTACACAGTAAAAGGTACATTTAACCTTGATAATCCAGTTCAAAAATTCATGCTAACTATTAGGTTGCCTGGAAAGTAATGACATATTTTTTTCTGTGTTTTTCTATGCAAAAATGTGTCATGATTTTCTCGGCAACTCACTTCTATGGCTTGTGAATTCTGTCCAAAAAGTATACTCTTTTCGATTAAAAAAAAAGGTTTTTAAACCATGCAGTAAGTATGTATTAGTTACTTTTACAGAAAATGCACATGTGCTAGCATGTCAGGAAGCTTATTTAATTATGTAACATTTATTTTGTGCCTTGGGGTAAGTTTCCATACAAAATACTCAAGTACTCGTGACAAAATTTTAAAATGAAAAACAAATCAATGAATAAAGATTTTATTTTTAACATTTGGCATTTCATGTAGACATAATTATCTATGGGAATACTTCAGAAAAAGTGAATTTACTAATCATAATGGAAATGATATAAAATTTATATGGTCAGGGACCAGCAGATGGTGTAATGGCTATGTCCCTGGACGCCCATGTAGTTGACCACAGTTCAAGTCTTGAATCTAGGAGCTTAAAACTCATGCTGAGTGTATTTGTGTGTATGCCCAAAATCCAGAGAGGAGAATGGAGGAGAAGGGATTGTGTTGTTGCCATCCCTCCTGGGGAGTGATCTCTCACTTTTTGTCTCCCTGTCTCTGACTCTTTGGTGAGCGCATGTGCCCTATAGCAAAAATCTCTCTTAAATAAATAAACAAAAATAAAAACCAACAACAAAAACCTTTTTTGACCTATATCATTATAAGTAAATAAAGAAAACAAATGTCATTTAGTGTGTAAACTTAGGAACAGTGAGAGGCTATGAGTTAAAAATGGTGTCACACAAGTACTCTTAAATACTTCTAAATGAGAAATTGTATCATTCCAGGCTTTTGTAATCAAATTTGAATATAAGTAGCAGATTGCTATATCATTCCTAATGTTTTATATAATGAGATTTTAGACAGTACAAATCTTTACAATAAAAGCTTTTGTTAATAAGTTATATAAATGAAAGTAAGTCTTATTTGTGCCACACTATATAGTTTATTCTTGTTTAGTATTTTATTTTTTGTTGCCTGCCGGAACTCAGATAATGCTGAAACATAGTTAAATTTGCCTCCCTGAATATTTCCATCAACCACAGTCTTGAATAGATTTATTTCTTTGTTATTGAGATTATTACTAAATAAGTGTAATTAAAGACTCATTCTGTGTATTACATTTTGAGTCTCTCCAACATGTGGTGGCCTATGTGATTAGTTTAACTCTAAGAAAAATGTTATTTTCCAAGTTGTTCTCTCTAATATGAAAAATCACATTAATTGATAATAACTGGGGCCAGCAAGTAGCATGGTAATTAAGGGGCTGGATTCCCACATGACTGGCTGTGGTTCAGTTCCCCGACCCGGCAGCCTACTTTCTCACTTTCCCTCTCTCTTTTTCTGTCTCTCTTTGGTGAGCAAACATGCCCCATAGCAAGTTTAAAGAAAATTAATTTTTAACAAATCGATAATGAGTTGGTATTTACTTTGTCATTATATAGTGAGAAATTATGTAAATCAAATTTATTTTTATTAGGATTACCAAGTAGGGACAGAAAAATATGTTTTTCTGATGCATATGGACTGATTTTAATATACAAACGTGTGTGTTTGTGTTTTATTCTGAACGATTTGAAGTCTTTCCAAAACTACTCACACCCATAACTATCAGCACTATCGATCTCTGAAAATAAACACTTGGAGCTATTAGTGTATTGAGAAATTAATGCTTGGCAAAGAATACATGACTACAAAGTATTGCGATTCTGAAAGAACAAAATATACTTCAAAAGCAATAAAAAATATAAGAAAGAGAAAGTTATAAGAAGAGGCAACTAGATGATGAGTTAGAAGGCAAATAGATGCTAATTGAACATGAGAGATGCCTTTCACCTAAGATTATTGATACTTCTGAATTATTTAGGGCCACTTTGATCCCAAACCTCCACCACTGATCATCTGAACAGTTCTGTGTTTTAATATTACAGATTAATGTACTTCCGGAGATTCGCATTTACTTAGCAAGTTTAGTGTATTCATGCTATATGAAAGATGTATGGCAGTCTTTTGCCAATACAAGCATGTTCTTAAAGATACTCTTCTAATATTAGCATCTGACTTTGTGGTTTGTTTCATGGTAATAATAGTTTTTAATTTTGAAATTATAATTTTTTTTCTTTTTTTTTCATGATAGAGTACATGTGTATGCCTGTGAGAGTGAGAGAAAGAGAGGAACTCTCACCACAGGGTTTGGTCACACCCAATCCCCTTTTCCATTCCTCTAGCCAGTTGAATCTTGGGCACATTCGTGCACACCCAGTGTGTTACAGACCAACTGGGTTGGGGATTCCAACATGGCCACCTTGTCGATGTGGAATCTGCTTCTGAGCTGTGCATTGCCACTGTGCCACGAAGCGGTTTTAGGGTTGTCAGGAATGTCATGATGCTTTTTTTGTATAGAAAATCTTGGAAAAATATGTCATGACTTTCCCGTCTACCTAATAGTTTAAGGATTATTCCCACAAAGTCCACCAGAGCCTAAATATGTGTTAGCTCCTTGTGTGATTCTGGTAAATGTGATACATGTTATATATGCATTCCTGATAGTTACAGCTAAGCATCTCTAACTTTAATAAGGTGCTTACTTTTTAATCTTCTTTTTCTCCCCAAACCACTAGTATGTGTCTTTTTTATTTCTTAAAAAACATAGTGTAAAACTACCTCCACCAGTTTTATCTGTTAGAAACTTCCAGACAGTGGGAATTATTTCTTTGTAGGTTTTTTAAAAAATTAGGGTCACAACAGGTGCATCTTTTTCACAAATTAGTCTCGGCAAAGTTTGTCATAATAAAAGACCTTTCACCTCTCCAAATAATTCAAGTAGTTCATCCTTGCCTGAGGAGATAGGATCCTGAATTATTTTTTAAGGTTGGTTCTAAAGGAAATATAGAGTCCTTCAAATGACTTTATAGTCAATTATTTTCTCTGATAGCTTTTCCTGGCTGTGACATTTAAAAAAAAAATACTACAAATGTAACAACAAACTGTGTGTGTATAGTGTAATTTTTCACAGAGAATCAGTCGTGGAAGGGCATAAATTGATATAAACCATATAACCACATAGATTTGAAAGCTAAGAAAGGTGTCTCTCAGTGTAATCTGTGAAGTACATGACAGACATCTAAACTGCTATACGTTGTTGCATAGATGTGACGTTATCAGATACATGTCTGATCGATACTCAATAGTCTGTTATAAAATGAGCTCCACATAAAATGACAATCTAAGGACACCTTAGATTCTTGCTTTTTTTAAAATAAAGTTCATTAACCTCTATGAAGGAGCAAAAAGCACCTCCAGAAGGGTCTTCTACTCTCATCCACCCATACCCTCAGCCAAGCTTATTGACCTCGACGTCTCATAGTTGCCAACTCTGGATTTTTCGGTTTAGACTTCCAAAGAGTGATGTCCTTTAATCCCCAGTAATCCTGTGCCTCCCCTGCCCTGCCCCCATTAAGACTAGTGCAGTTCTAAGACACAGTAAACCCAAAGAAGCGTGTCCTTATTCCTGCGTTTTCAGCAAAACTCACAGGTCCTCATTGGAGAGGTTCACCATCATAGCTCTGAAGGGATCACTTTGTCAGAAGATGAGAGTCATAGAGTGCCTTAAGCCAGTGGTTCTCATGTAGAGTATGAATTCGCCTTCCATGGGACATTTGACCATGCCTGGAGACATTTAAGATGAGAGTCATAGAGTGTCTTAAACCAGTGGTTCTCATGTGGAGTATGAATTTGCCTTCCGTGGGACATTTGACCATGCCTGGAGACATTTAAGATGAGAGTCATAGAGTGCCTTAAACCAGTGGTTCTCATGTGGAGTATGAATTTGCCTTCCATGGGACATTTGACCATGCCTGGAGACATTTTTCTTCATTACAACTGAAATAGAAAAGGCCAGGTATGCTGCAGAATATTCTGCAATGAATAGAACAACCCATGATCACAAAAGCTGTCACACCCACAATGGCCGGGTTACCACTGTTGAGCTAATCAACTCCCACTCTGGAGCTCAGAACGCTTCCAGTCCTGGGGGACCAAAAAAGGAGAGAAAGATGCTCAGCGAAGTTAAATCTGCATGTGCTTCATAGAATGTGAGAGCAATACATTCAGGGAAACAATCAAAACTGTCCATTCTCCTACTCCACAGACTGTGTTTTATGTGAAATTATTATGAAATGATTTATCCTTCACTGGAAATAACATTATATCTACAATGATATGTAGACATTTCAAGACCCCCCACCATGGTTGCTGGAAACCAAGGACCATACCCAAGCTCATATATACTATTTTGTTTCCTGCTCATACATGACTATAATAAAGTCTTATTTATTAATTAGAGTAAAAGAATAGCAACATTAATGAATAGGAGAACAGTTTTAACAATCTATCATAATAAAAGTTATCTGAATGGTCTCTCTCTGAAAGTGTCCTGTTGTACTATATTTGTCAAGTTTTGGAAGGTGTGACCATGGTTAACTGAAACCGCGAAGAGAAATGCCACAGATAAGAGAGGACTATGATATTATACATAGAGCCAACATTGCTATTGTTTTTTCAAAGATTCTCTGACTGAAAACACATATTTTGAGCTATGAAAATGTCACTATGTTGATAAGAAATGGGGCTTTGTTATCTCTCCATGAATCGTTCCTTTAGGCTTGAGTAATCAAGGCTGGCAGATGTGTTCTCTTCTAAGTAAGATATTTCAAGCATTACTCTTTGTAGACTTTTAGGGAAGGTCGTACCCTTACGAATTATCTCTCACCATGTTATTTCTTCCTGCCAATGTTGTTGAAAACATCTTGATAGACCTTGTAAGAAAGAGTCACCCATGGTGTGTACATTAGTAATTAACAGAGAGAGCGTTTTAGAGGAGCTTATGGGCAATGTCATCGTTCCAGCATTTCACTCTAAATGAAACAGCGAGCGTAGTGGGGGGCTGACTGTCTTTTTAAACCCAGGAGGGCAAATTGTAGAATAGAAACTGTCAAAGCCCCAGGGAAGGGTTTGAATATGAAGTTTGCTACTGGAAAAAGAGCTGTTTTTGCAAGGAAATGCTTTGGGGACAATCTAATCTTGGAGTTTATAAAGTAGCAGGTCTCTTTCCTACTAGATATTACCACTAGTTATCTATATAGCTAGTCACTTCATGGGCTCAAAGGCCACACAGCGTGTAAGAGTAGCACCAGAGTTATTTAAGTAAGTCACTGGTACACACTCAAGTTTGGGCATAAAGTATTTGTCACTCAGCACTTAGAATATTTTCAGAAAGTTACCTTGAACAAGTAATGGCAGCTTTCTGATAAACTAAACTTTCCTCTTCTTTTAGCTTTCTTCTCTTTTTCTTCCTCCTGATATCTGAGATTCAGTTTAATGGCACCATTTGTCTCAATTACAGAAATTTGGAAGAGCAAAATCATTGACACCACCTTCATGTACAAAACCTATCCAATCGAAGAAGATAGACATTGTTCTCCCATGGCGGTCTTGCTGTTTTGAAAGAAAGAACGCCAGGGTCTTCATGTTCACCTTAAAACACTAAGAGTGCTGGCTACCCTATGACCTGTTGGGAGATCTTGTATAAAAGAGACATTTGATACTTACTCATTTCAAATTCAGATGATAGTTTTGTTAAAGTTTTACATCTAAGGATCTTGCATATTTTCCTTCTTTTTTTTTTTTAAGAAGTTTCTGCCATAGGGCATGTTGCTCGCTGGAGAGAGAGACAGAGATAGTGAGAGGGAAAGGGAACAATCACCCCCAGGGGAGATGGCCACATTGCAGTCTTTACTTCTCCATTCTCCTCATGGGTTCTTGGGTATACATACACACACACACCCAGCATGTTTTTCAAGCCACTGGGTCCAGAACTCAAACCACAGTCAACTACATGCGAGTCCAGTGACATAACCACTATGCCATCTGCTGATCCCAGATTTTCCTTCTCTTATCTCGTCTCCAGTCTGGAGAGAACACTGAAAGCTGACTGGCCCCCTCCCGGAGGGTATGCTGGTGCTTTGGACTTGAGACCCAGATGTCCATTCTGTGTTCTTGCCTGCCCCCCACTCTAGAATGTCATTCAAGAAAATTAAAGGAACTGGATTAGGGAGGACGGGACAGTTTTAGTACTAACCTTATCTTTTCATATTACTTAATTTGTTTTAATCAGTGATACTTTTGTACTGGAATAAAATGTGAATAAATGGTGAAAAAAACAAATGCCATCACATTTTCTCTTGGAATGAAATAGCTAATGAGTTGCACATTGAAAGTTTTCACATGTTTAAAATGATGTATTATAACTTAGCAAAAAGGAAAGATTTTACACAATACAAAAACTCAAATAATCCTTTTTCCTCCATTCCCTCAGTTCAGATTAAACTTTAAAACTCAGTAAAAACAATTCTATGTGTTCAATAAAAGTAATTGTTGCAATTTTCAGACTCTTACCATCTCTTGTTTGTTAACACATATACCAAATGAGCCATTGTTAGATATTGTGTAATAAATGGTGTGATCCATTCGTAACAGAGAAAAATTAAAAAAAACACACAAAACATTGTTTTTAGCACTAATCAAACACTTCAGACTTACTTTGCATTTCACTCTAGATTAAAAAAAAAACACATTGAAAGTGTATTATAAACATGTAACGTTAATAGATTAATAAAGTTACACAAAATCAGAAGACTGATTACAGGAAGAAACTAGCTTGCAGTAAATTGAAAATTAGAGAATTCTATTTTTTGGGAAACTATCAAACTTAATTTACTATTACATTTACTTTCCCAGAAAATAAAGAAAAAGGTTTCATGGAATTTGGATTTTTAAAGGAAATCTATTATTATTTTTTATTTTTGTCTGCGTGCATGAAGTAGAGAAAATGGTTGATTTAGTTTTGTGAGAGGAGAACTTGATATTTTATAAGAAATGCCAGTAATAAATGCTTGTCTACAGCAACACTAAAGAGATAATGTGATGCTACTTCTGGAAGCATCTGGCAACTCCACTTAAGTCAGACATAAGGGCCTAAACATGACTTAACGGAAGATAAACATGCTCATTATTTTATGTTCTACATAGACTTTTTTTTTTTTGAGAGGTTTTTTGCTATAGTGCACGTGTGCTCGCCAGACAGACAGAGAGAGACAGAGAGACAGAAAGCGAGAAACTAACCCCCAAGGGGGGATGGGCATAGCGCAATCCCTTCTCCTCCATTCTCCTCTCAGGATCTTGGGCACACATGCACACACGCCCAGCGTGAGTTTTAAGCCACCAGGTCCAGGACACAAATTGCGGTCGACTGCATGGGAGTCTAGTGACACAGCCATTACGCTAACTGCTGGTCCCTACATAGACTTTCTGATGTGCAAGTCGTTCTAATTATTAGTCTAGGAAATTGACTAAATTTTTCATCGTTCATGACTACCAATTTCAAACTAAAAGTCTAAGATAAGCCACAAGGTTTTGTTTTGTTGTAGCAATGCAGTTACTTTGAGGGCCAGCCCTGTAGTGGGACAGGTGAGCGCTGTGCAGAGGAAACCACATCCCGCATGGCTGACTAGGGCACAAGGCCCAGTACCATGGGCCTCTGGGTGGGTACAAATATGCCTGGAATCCTGACAGGATGGAGAGTTAGAACAGGGATTGCAGCGTAAGCAGACCCTTTTAGGAGGTTTTATCTTGCGCTCTCTTATTGTGTATGTGCTCTCTGGTAAAAATAAATAAATAAATTTGGGAGGCCAGCAGGTGACATGGTGATTAAGGAACTGGACTCCCACATCACTGACTGCAGTTCGAGTCCCAGAACCAGTGGCTTGGAACTCATGACACGCACGTGTGGATGCATGCCCAAAATCCCGAGAGGAGAATGGGGCAGGAATGGTGTCATGGCCAGATCCCCCAGGGGGTGATTTCTCATTTTGTGTCTTTCTGTTGTCTCTCCGGCAGGTGCATATGCCCTATAGCAAAAATCTCCCTTAACATAATAAAACAAAACACTTTGGTACAAAAAAATGTGTTTTCCTTTTCAAACATTCATTGCATAACCAGAGTTTCTATATTGTAGTAGACCTTTATTAAAAACTTACGTGCGTGGGCCAAGCCAGTGTGACACTGTGGTAACACAAGTGCCCTGTGTGGGTAGAAGCCATAAAGCAAACCATAGATGTGGGTCCCCAGGTTGTCTCTTGGTGCACATGTGGGTCCCCAGGAGCTGGAGGTCTTGAAAAAGGAGACAGGACAGGACCCTTCAAGGGTACCTGTCTCTTGTATGCATGCACACCTACAAGCTGTCATTGAGAGTAACGTGTATAGGAGAAACCAGTACTAGGGGAACCAAAGCAGGAGGGTGGGACAGGCTGCATGCTGAGAAATGAAAATGCAGGCCTTGTCCAAGATGATCAGAATTTCCAGATGCAAAGAGCAGACTCTCCAACCAAGCACAGGCTCTTCTAAGGGCCATTTGCAGGTCCCTGAAGCCAGTTCTGATGAGGCACTCGTGGGCTCTTTTAAAGGCAGGGAAGCCAATACTGACATTCCCACCTCCCATGTCACACTCTCCCAGCCCAGGGGCCCAGTCTTCAGACCTCCACAGGCTGAGCAGCTCAAGCTTCCCAGGATAGGTCTCTTGAAGGCCAGACACTGGTGGAAGCCCCAGCCGTGTGCTCTCTACCGAGCCTCACACAGTCCTGTGATAGGCACCTGAAGATTACCCCTCTACGAATGGGGAAACTGAGGCTCAGAAAGGTTGGCGGGCCTGGCTAAGTTCAGAGCCAGAGTTTGGGGCCTGTTGCCGTCATGCATCCTGCTGTCACTCTTCCTGCCATCCCTACCACATTTGCAACACAGGCGCTCCTTTATGTTAACTTGTACTGCTCACTCTCAGCTCTGGCGGAAAGGCAGGCACCAACCCCTACAGCACTGCTGTGCTGCCAGACCTAGCACGACACGTTAACCGAAGAGCCATCTATTAAGACCATGCATTATTGGGGCTGGCAGGTGGCCTGATGGTTAAGGGTGTTGGCCTCCTACATGGCTGACCACGTTTCAAGTCCCTGACCTGGCGGTTTGTCTTCTCATTTCCCTCTCTCTCACTCTGTCCCTCTCTGATCAAATTAAAATAAGTAAAATAAATAAAGTTCAATAAAATAATTCTTTTAAAAAAAATAAAGAAAGAATAATGTGTGTAATGAGCATTGAAAGCTGAGGCTGAGCAGTCAGGGCTTGACAGCATGAAACACACCAGGTGACCGTAGGAAGAAGTCATTATCTAAGATGTTCTTCCACGCACACGACTCTGCCAGGAATTGTGATGCTGAGAACTTAAACATGACTAAAGTAATTTCTAATTAAAAGGTTTAGTAGGGGGAATGGCAAGTACATTGTTTAAAATATGGTGGATACAGGGACCAGTGGGTGGTGTGGTGGGTAAGGCTCTGGACTCCTACATGGCAGACAGTTTGAGCTACAGACCAGGCTTGTAAATCATGCCAGCCTCATGTGTGTGTGCATGCATGCTCAAAATCCTGAGCAGAAAATGGAGAAGGAATTGTGATATGGCCATACTCCCTGGGAGTGATTTCTCACTTTCCTTCTCTCTGTCTCTCTCTGGTGAGTGCACACGCCCTATGGCAAAAATCTAAAGTGTGTGTGTGTGTGTTTGTGTATACACACATGTATATATATATATATGTATATGACATATGATATATATGTAGATATGATATATTGAGTATATGATATATATATATATGTATATAATATACCATATATAGATATATATGATGCAATGAATATGACAACAGTGATTGAAATACTATCCAGAAGAGTTCCTAATATAGATTGGGGTGGGCTAGGAAATACCATAGAAAGGATGAAATCTTAATTGAGTCCTAATGCGTACATGTACGAAGGGGTCAGGGCCAGGCATGGTGGCCTGGATTTGTAATTCCAGCTACTCAGGAGTCTGAGGCAAGAATATTTTGAGTTCAAAACCAACCCAAGCAACATAGCAAGACACGATTCTCTTTGAAAAATGCAAAAGAAAAAAAGATCAGAGGACATTCTAGCCTAAGGATTTAGCCTGCACTGTGGGGGCCATCTGAGATTACCCATATGTGAAGGGCACTAATACAGTTTGATGACACCGAAAATTAAAGTGTAAATCAGAAGGTAATAAAAGAACAGGTATAAAAAGGCAAAACCATAGGCTATCATGTTAGGAGAATTGGATTTTATAATGACCATAATAGTTTCTAAGGCTGCCATAACAAAATTCCAGAGACTGTGTGGCTTAAACAACAGAACTTAATTGTCTCACAGTTCTGGAGGCTGGAATTTCAAGATTAAGCTGTCAGTAGAATAGTTTCCTACAAAGCCGCTCTCCTTGGCTTATAGATGGCTGCCTGCTGACCGTGTCCTCACATGGCCTTTCTGTGTCCTCACCTCCCTTGTGTTACTTTCTCATCTTATAAGGACATGAGTCATACTGAATTAGGACCCCAACTTTATGTCTCTATTTGACCTTAATTACCTCTTTAAAGGCCCTCTCTCCTAAAACAGTCACATTGGACATTTAGGCTTCAGCATACAAATTTGAAGCTGGAAATAAGTGAGGGGGCATAATTTAGTCCATAACAGTGCATGAAGAGGTCTCACTGAACAGTTTTAAATGAAGTAAAACCAATTGCTTTATTAAGAAAAGCCCTGTCTGGAGGCACAGCGAAGGTCTATTTGAAGGCAAGGAGAATGGAGGTCTGCAGACCACTTAGAAACACAGAGCCCTTGCAGATGGAAGAGGCGCCATCCAGAGCTGCTGTGGAATGCTTGGTGCAGAGGAGACTGAAGTGAAAGGAAGCCATCCGAATTGGGGTTAGATGGACACAGAGGGTAAAGGGAAGAAGAAAATGCAGGATGAATCCCACACTTTGATCTTGAGATATAGAAACAGCAGGTACCATAGGAGAACAGATGTATGTGATTAAGAGAATGTAAGTACCGTAGGTCCTCAGAGCCGGGCCAGTCTGCCTCCATTGCCTGCCTGCTCCCCACCTTCCATATTTGCACACACAGCTTTGCCCCTTTAATCTCATCTTCTGTACCCCACATCACGCTCCATCTCGTCCAGTCAAGATGATGTCTTTGAAAGTGACAGCACCTAACAATGCTCTTGTTCTTCTACCCATCACATTAACAGCATAAATACCATTCCCATTGAATTTCTGTGAGTTGCTAAAGACTATTTCACTTATATCCAAAAAATAAACCGCTAACTAAATATAGTTGACATTATAAATAAACTGAGAAAATACAAAGAAAAATTCCACAACAATTGATGAAATCTAAGGCAGATATACAAAAGGAGGGACCAGCCATTGGTGAAATGGTTACATCACTGGACTCCCACATAGTCAACTGTGGTTCAAGTCCCAGACCTGGCAGCTTAAACTCATACTGAAAGCATGTGTGTGCATTCCCCCAAACCCCATGGGGGGTGATTTTTTTTTCTTTAGTCTCTCTGTATCTACAGGGAATATATACTCCCTATATATAGCAAATGTCTCTCTTTAAAAAAAAAAAAAGGCAAGAAAAATATCAAAAAGAAAAAAAATATCATTTTACAAATGCATTCAATCCATGTTTGTAAAGGCAAACTCTGGTGGCTTTAGGGTCATGATCAAAATTGTGAAACTGAAGATTGTGTACTGCGTTGGAGTGCTAGCTATGTGCAGCTAGATCTGTTTTCTGTGTAAAAGAACAAAAAAATTGGATTTCTGTGAAAATTTTAGAAATTTAAATTTTAGATTACTTAAAAATACATTCTGTGGATCAAACAAATTATATCGGAAGGAGAGATTTACCTCATATTTTGTTGGTTCTGGTATCTGAAGATACAGATAAGAATGATTGTGAATGATGATTATTTCATAACAATAAATGGAAGATCTCTCTTTGCTTTAGACATATTTTAAGGTATTTATATGTCTATTTGAATAATTCAGGGATCTTAGTAAACAATTTCTCAAGTTCACAGACTAGATAGTAATGAAAATATCAAAGTGATTCAGTTTACTTTCAAATTCATAGCTTTCTACTTTATTCCAATGATATTTTGGATGATGGCAGGGAAGTGAGGAACTAAACACCACGAGGGTGTAACTTCTCAGTACATATTGGAGTTATGTCAAAGCCAGCTCTTTATAATTAATTTGATTACACCTAGAGGGTGTAACGGTAAATTATTATAGACTTATTAGAAATCTTTTTGCCCTCAGATGTCATTAGAAATGGTATATCCTGGGACCAGTAGTTAGCATAATGGCTATGTCGCTGGACTCCCATGTAGTTGACTGCGGTTCGAGTCCCGGACCCAGTGGCTTAAAACTCATGCCGGGCACATGTGCGTGCATGCCCAGATCCTGAGAGGAAAATGGAGAAAGGATTACGGCGTGACCATCCACCCAGGGGGGTTGATTTCTCGATTTCTTGCTTTCTGTCTCTCTTTCTGTCTGGTGAGAACAAGTGCCCTATAGCAAAAACCTCTCCAAAAATAAAAAAGAAAAAGAAAAAGAAAAAGAAATGGTATATCTTCACTTTCTTAGAATTTGAATAGATGTATATGCAAATCAGATGAAGCAGATCACATGATTTTTTTATTTTTGATAATGGGCTTTATGGCCTTACATTCCTATGTTGAAATTTGGTTGTGACAATATTAAGAAGGTGCAAATTTAACTGTTGTAGTAAGAGGAGGTGAAACCCGTGGAAGATAATTAGAATTAGATAAAGTCATCAGGGTGGAAGCCCATGATTGAAGACTAGTGGGTTTATAAGGAGAAGGAGAGAGATCAGATCACAGGGGTGGACATATATACACACTCTCACCACAAGATGCCCTGCACCACTTCAGGACTCTGCAGAGGGTCCCCACCAGCAAGAAGAACCACACCAGATATGACCCCTTGATTTTGGACTTCCAAAACAATGAACTGAATAAAGCATTTTTTAAAAAAATTGTGTGTGTGTGTGTGTGTGTGTGTGTGTGTGTTTGTGTGTGAGAAAGAAAGAGACAGTGATAGATTAAGACAGAGGCAGGTACCTTTGAAAGGGTCTCCATCCTCCACCAACCTTCAAATCTGCTACAAATGGCATGCACGTTGACCCAAGATCTGAACCTGGCCCTTCCACGTGACTCTAGGGTCAAACAGAATTGTCTTACACCACCCACGACACCACCACTAGGCTAAGTGTTTGTTCTTTATAAATTACCCAGTCTGTGGTATTCAGTTATTAAACAACAGAAGGTGGACTACAACAGTTTTCACTGTTGAAAATATAGAAACACATCTATTTGTAAATTTCTAAATGTAATGTAGTTATTCAGAGGCCAGACACCTCTGATTTGCTACTTGGCTGTTTTTTGTTACTTCTTTGCTGGTTCTTTTGCATATTTAACTTGATGTGTACAAGGAAACGATAAGTGTGGGAGGTGAAATTTTCATCCATGAATTCTATCTTCTAAACTTACATCTGTTTTCTTTGTGTGTAAGGGGGTTTAATGAGAAGTGATGTGAAGTCATAGATAAAGGAATTCACTGTACTTTTACTTTACCATTGAGAATGGTGTAAATCATTGACATAAGTAGCAGCATAAAAGCAGGACTTCATTTAGAAATATAACCAGGGTTACTGCTAGTGGCATGGAATTCGTTCAGTCATGTAACAGTGTTCTTAAAGCAAGGTGATCATCTTTTTTTTGAAAATTAATATTTCACTGGCTGTGTATGAACTTAGTTGAAATTGTTTTCTTAAGATCAAAAAATGTAATAGGTTAACATGGGAGATAATATTTGTTAGTGTGTTTATGTAGATAAGCCTTATCAACCATGAAGCTATTAACCATAAAAAGGAAGTCATGGTAGGGATGAATCTGGAAAGTCAGAGCCAACAATACTCTTATTGGTTACTCTGTTTGCCAGTTTTACAAGGAAAAAGAGTTCTGAGTTCCAAATTGTTCAATGTTGAGAGTAATTAAAATTTACTCATCAGTTACTCGCAAATGTCCCTACATTCATGTTATTCCTCACCTTCTGAAATAGTAAATTCTAACACTGCAGACTTGTGCACATACATAATTAATAATCAAAGTACAGTATGCTGTGTGTAATATTTAGGCCAACACCCTAAAGATTATTTTTAAACCTTTATTAGTTTTCATAAAGTCATTTATGGGTAAGAATGTGACTGATTAATTTTATTGGCTACTAATATTTAATAGCCTGGCTCTTAAAATTAAACAAGTAAACATGGTTCCTGGAGAAAACCCCAAATATTGGGTTCTTCTTTTTTGTTAAAGGTATTTTATACTTGAAATCATATTATTTAGTTCAGTTTCTCTGTAGGTATTTGAGTATTTTCAAATTCCTCCTCCTGAATTTCCTTTCCTGTATTTTTGTGTACGATCCTGATTATGCAACTCAGCTTCACCTAATATTGTTATGTCTTAATCCTTCTTTCCCTTGGGCATGCCCTGTGTTATTTTCAAATGTGTAACATTGTGATAACAAATACATTAAATTAGGACTCTCCAGCTTCTGATCTGAATTTTAAAATGGCTGTGAGCAGTCTGTTTTTAATATACAGAATAAAATGGGCATACATTATCCATGGTTACTTTAGCTACATATTATTAACTCCCCTACCCCAAGTTTGAAATGAAGCAGATATATAATAGGTACCAAAGATATGTTATATATGGAAGATATTTTTGTATAAATAGAGATGTGTTTGATAGTGGAAGTGGGCAACGTTAATAATTACGTCAAGATCATAGGGGTTCATCCAGAGAGTCCTGTACTAACTCGAGCATGTGTGTGAAATCTAGTTCTAAAACTTAATAGTGTTTTTTTATGAACAGGTCATGCTGAAATAAGGGAAATGATACATATATTATAAAAAGAGCTGATTCTGATTTCATTTTTCATGCAGAAGACATTATGATACAAACACTTAACATATAATTTTATCAGATCTCTAGCCAGGCACTTTTCTTTGAGTCAAATGTCATATTCCTGTAACACAGTCTTAATTTTTACCTTGTGTGAGTAATATATTGTTTTTCCATCTTTAATGGGTCCTACTTGCATGGATTGCCCAGGGGTAGGGCAGCAAACTACAGGTTAGGAGGTATGTAATTTCAAATTTAGACATAAGAGGTCACCTTCTTATATCAGGACTGATCTTTAAAGGGTGTGCTCCAACGGGAAAAATTATTCCCAACCTTGGGGATCCAACTTAATGTTTCAGTAATGCAAATAATATGACATATTAAAAGAATAACCTTAGTCTAAGAACTTGTTGAAGACAGTTACTCAAGAAAGAGTTTTCCTAGAGGTTATTGTGAAATAGGGAAGTGAATAGAGAACATTACATTTTTCCTAAGTTTTTAGAAATAACATAGACAAATTCAAACATTCAAGGATTTTTCTAACATGTTATCTGCTTGTCAGTAGAAAGATAAAAGAAAAGTGGTTATAACCATGGGGAATAGACCATTACATTAATGCATTGAAGAGAATGTCTTTTATTTCTCTTAGATGAGAATTTATCCCCTACAGGTCAAAAAATAAATACTAAAAAGATAGTGAGGTGAAGAATGTTTGCATATAATCAGCATTAGCTATTTGATTAAAATATGACAACTACTTATCAGATTCTTTTAACATTCTTAGGCGCAGGGAAATTTGCCTCTTCCCCCCACCCCCTGCTTTTCTATTGTGTCAAAATGTCAACAGATGCAGATCCATTCTGCATGGATAGACGCTAGATGTTCTCATCAATTACCCGTGTATTTCAGTGGCTTAATTATTTCTTATCCATACAGGTACTCATTTGGTGCTTTAGCAGGTGATTTTTTTAGGGACTTCTGGTTTCCACCTTCCCTAAGGCCAGAGTGTCCTCTGCAGCCAGCCAGAAGGGCACACAGAGGCAATGTACAAGATGCAGAAGAACCCTAGCATTTCCTCAAAAAGCTTGACCTGTAAAGGTTACTATCACTTCCGGGCACAGCTCACTGGCAAGATCTAGTCACATGGACACACCTGTTGAAAACTTTCTGCTCATCCGTGTAATTTCCAATGGGCAGTCACTTCCCATACTCAGAAATAAAGAATATAAGATTTTGTTGAAAACTAGCTATCTTGGGGCCAGCAGGTGGCATAGTGATTAAGGTGCCGGACTCCCACGTGGTCAGCCACTGTTTGAGCCCTGGAACTGGTGGCTTAAAAATTAACCCCAGGTGCTTGTGCCTATGTGCCCAAAATTCCAAGAGGAGAATGAAAGAGAAGGTATTGTAGAGTGGCTAGCCCTGCTAGGGCATGATTTCTCTCTGTCTCTCTCCATTGAGTATACTTGCCCAATGTCAAAACCAAAATACCTTAAGAAAACCAAACAAACCAAAAAATAGGCAATTTTTAAAAATAATTATCTCTACAATAGTATCTAAGGTCAATTTAATTTGATAGTGAAAGTTCATTGAAAATGTATTAACAAACTGTCAGAGTGGCACCTCTAGGGAAAAAAGCTAAGTCCCTGAGAGAACTGTGATTTAAGTGAAAAATACCATCAGTGATTATCTTTTTCACATTTTGAATAAATGTCATGGGTGTGAATTAATTGCCTAAAAATTAATTATATTTTTTAAAATTGTGTGGGGTCTGGCAGGTGCCTAGGTGGTTAAGGGTGCTGGACTCCCACGTGGCTGAAATGGTTCGAGTCCTGGGCCTGGCGGCTTGCTTTCTCACTTTCCCTCTCTCTCTCTCACTCTGTCCCTCTCTGGTTAAATTTAAATAAATAAATAAATAAATAAATAAATAAATAAAGTTAAATAAAATAATTAATTAAAAAAGTTTTGTTTGTAAAATTGAGTGGAAAGGAATCCTAATAATCAGCAACTCATTTGCCCTCACGTTCTAGAATAAATCATATTCATTTCCTATTTACATATCATGATAAATGTAGATGTTGGATGCTTATGGAGACAAAGTTGAAAATATAAAATAGATTTTGCTTAATGTTCTTTTGGAAAATGTGTTCCACATGATGAAATTTTAAAAAGCACCTTTATTCTAGTCAGATTGAAATGTGGCCAATTTAAGCTTATGACAAATACTTTAGAAATGAAAGCAGATACAATACAATACTTGACATGATTTCCATAGACTTCTACCTTCCAACCATAAGGTGGTTTTGAATTTTATCAAATGAATCATTTATTGGTGGAAAGTCTGCCCTCTGTGTCTCTGACAGGTCTCCAGGTGATATAGTTTGCTAGAAGATTCACTAGAAACCAGAAAGGATATTCAAAGCTCACCAGAAGCTAGATGGTTAAATGAATAATGTTTATTTGTGTGTTTTGTCCTGAAAATGTACACTTTTACTTATTTGTTGAATCAACCAAAATTATGAATAAATTTTGAACTATTGTTGAAAGAGTTCATATTACAACAATGAACTGTCTTCCTTTTAGAAGGTGCTTATTGCCTGTAGTAGATTTAGTAACATATCTTGAGAGAGAAGTGAAATAATAAAGGTACTTTAAAAAACCTTAAATACAAAAGTTAGGGTTTGTTTTTTTTTTTCTTAATCATTGGGAGGGAATAAGAAACCCTAGACGGGGGCCAGCAGGTGTGTGGTGTTTAAGGCACTGGACTCCTACATGGCCAACTGCAGTTTGAGTCCAGAATCTGGTAGATATCTCTCTCTCTCTCTCTCTCTGGTGAGTACATGTTCCCTATATCAAATAAAATAATAAATAAATAATTTTTTTAAAGGAAAAGAATTCCTAGATCCTCTTTAAATCCCAACCAGATGAATTCATTTATTTTTTCCTTCATCATCTTAAGTCAGCGTATAGGACATTTATAATTGATTTGAAGTGCTTTAACAAAAATGTTAATGGAGCAGATTGGCTCTCAAAAGTAGATAAGCATATTGTGTATCTTCCCGTGGTCTTGATAACTCAACATGGTGTGAACCCCCACCCCGGTCATCTCCTGTCTTCCTGTCTACCAAATTCCATCTTCCTGTGATCTGTAACTCTTCAGTTATCTTCTTTCAATTGGTTTGAAGAAGGTCTGAAGTAGACTTAGAGCATTCTTTTCATTTCTCTTTTCTATTTGTATATTTTTAAGTAGTTTGCTGTAAGGAATGATCATCTTTTGTATTAGTATGATCCAGTTAAGACCTAGTCAAGAAATTCTTGAAATTTTTATTGATATTTTCTAAGGATTAATATGTGTTTAAAAAATTGGTTAAGAATGGGTCTCATTAACATGTTGCAGTGATGGATTGAATTGTACTACTGTTAGTGCAGGATTAAATATATAAACGGAGATGAAAATAAGAGGATATATCATCTATAAAAAAAGAATAATATGAGAGTAGTGCTTTAACCTAATACTATTGAGTGCAAGATTCCAACTGTGTGGAGAGAGGCACATGTAAAATTTCTAAATATTTTGCATTAAAATCATCTGTGTGAATTTGTCAAGGGTATATTGGCAAGGATGCTTGAGGAATAATGAATGTATTGGGTCATCGGGAAAGCCATGATACATTTTTGCATAGAAAAATATGTCATGATTTTCCCCACGAGCTATTATTTCCCACATTCTATTTTAACAAAACATTTTTTAAATAGTATTTTTATTTTTTAAGAAAAGGAAGTAAAGGGGGGGGCAGGCAGGTGGCATGGTGGTTAAGAGCACTGGACTCCCACATGGCCTACCGTGGTTCGAGTCGTGGACCTAGTGGCTTGGTTTCTCACTTTCTCTCTCTCGTTCTTGCTTTTTCCCTCTCTGGTTAAATTAATGTGAAATAAATAAAGTCAAATAAAATAATTCTTTAAAAAATAAAAAAGCAAAGGGGCCAGCAGATGGCATAACGGTTATGTCACTGGACTACCATGTAGTCTATTGCAGTTCTATTCCCAGACCTGGTGGCTTAAAACTCATAGCAGGTAAGTGTGCATGTGTGCCTAAAATCCAGAGAAGAGAATGAAGGAGAAGGGACTGTGGCATGGCCATCCCCCTCGGGGATGATTTCTCACTTTCTGTCTTTCTGTATCTCCAGTGAGCACATGCACCCTATAGCAAAAACCTCACTTAAAGAAGGGGTGGGGGGGAGAAATAAAACATACAGAGTTTAAGAAAATATTATACAGTGAGAAGGAACTGCTGCTAGCTATTTTTTGTGTTCAGTCACTAGCCAGGACAAAAGTGAACCTCATCCTTATGCTGGAAGGCTCCAGGGCTGTCAGCATGCTACTTAATACAGAACTCTCACTCATAGCATTATGTGTGCTTATGTTGAGAATCACCTCACAAAAACTGAATTTATCCCAAGTGGCAAACTTCAGAAGGTTCTCTTTCCAGACTACATAGTGTGCAGTTCAGAAAGTGATTGATCTTATTAAGCGATTGCTATTGTCTGCTTTGGGCAGCTAAACTTTAAGGTCACTGCTTATTCCATGTGTCATTCATTCTTCCTGCAAGTGGCTTCGCTGCAGGATGTACACAATCAATTGGGATCCTGGTGACTAAACTATAAAGGCTAGCTTCTAGTAGTTTCAGCAAGTCACGCTGGATTGAAAGCAACTTTTAGCATAGGAACAACTCTATTGCTAAGAGAATAAAGATACATTTGTGAAGTCTAAAAGAGAATGAAAATCTAGGTTGTGAAGTAAGGACATATTGCGTATGGGACAGTGCTCACATTATTCTGTCCCTAAAGGAAACTTTAAGAAAGAAGTCTTCCTTGACTATCCTTGTCTAAAACAGAAGTCCTCGAACTTGACCCCTTGTCAGACATTATTTTAACCTTGTCATCTGATTTATTTATCTCTAGACAGCACCCTGGATCATTATGTTTTATGTTACTTTTTTTTTTAACCCACTCAACTAGAATATCAGCTCTATGAGATTAGTAACTTGTCTCTTATGTTCATCGCTATGTACAAATGTTGAAATAGTATCTGAAACAAAATATATATTTTTAAATGTATGAATTATACAGAACAAGAAAGAATTTATTATACTTCTTTCTCACTGGAACCAAAATTAGGAATTTTCTATAAGCAATCTGGGAATATTGAACGAGTCTTATAAAGACTCTTTTTCAATGAAAAGGAAGCTATTAATTCATAATGGAATGAGAAGGAAAAAATGAATACAGTTTGGAAACAAATAAAAATTAATATTCAGAGGAGTTATCCTTAAGATTTTAAAAACTTCATCTATTGAAGTATAGCTCAATAGTAAGTTCTACTTCAAATATAAGCTTGTTGGTAATAATTATTAAATTATCTTTAATGTGCCCAATGATTTGTGAGGCATTAGACATAAAAAGATTAAGAGAACATATACCCTGTCCTTCAGGGGTTCAGAGTCTAAAAGGAGATGACAACAACTGAAAAATATTTACGTCAGTCGTGTATGTGGTGAACTAGAAGTCAGTACAATGACCTGTGGAAACAAAGAGAGGAAATACCCTGGGGTGTGCAAGGAGAGCTTCAAGGGAGGCATGCTATTTAAACAGAATCTGGAAATACGGACAGGGATTTGTATGTTGGTTAGACAATAGAACTAAAAGAAATAGTAGTAGTGAAAGTAGTTATTTAGACTGGTCAGAATGTGTGTGTGAGTGTGTGTGTGTGTGAGAGAGAGAGAGAGAGAGAGAGAGGGAGGGGGGTCCCAGAATAGAGAGAGAGAGAGAGAGAGAGAGAGGTCCCAGAATAGGAAGAAACAAATGAAAAAAAAAAAAAAGGCCAGTTGGTGGCCTGGTGGTTAAGGCAGCTGGATCGCACATGGCTGACTACATAATTGAGTCTAGACCGCAGTAGCTTGAAAAACACGCTGGGTATTTGTGTGTATGTTACCAAACTCCAAAAACAGAAGAAGAGGGATTACAGGGTGACCATGCTGCATGAGGGAGTACTTTTTCTCACTTTAATTCCCCCAACACCTCTCTCTTTCTCCAACTAGTATATGTACCGTCTGGCAAAAACTAACCAGAAAAAGAGAGAAGGGAAACACATGGTCATTTTGAATACTGTTAAAGAAATTTCAAGCATGGGAATAAAATTTCAGCAGGTGTTGTTTTTAAAAACAGGGAACCCAGTTCATTGACTGGAGGGAACAGTATGGCAAGGTAGATGGTGAATACCACATGCCTATGTTATTTTCACAAGTTGTTCCATGAAGTGTTGGTTTTACAGAATGTCCATTAAATGTGTGGAAATAGATTGCATGATCAGTTACGTTTTAGAACTATTAAGTTAAAGATAAACAGGTTTATTCCTTGTATTATTGCCATTATGGTTGTAGCTATAGGAATGAGCTCATTCAGTGTTGACAAATGCATTATGACTCTCTGAGGGGGGGCATGTACTACCATATTTTCTGACCATGATTGACTGTGGAACTTCCCCTCCTCCTGCCAACTGTTAAACTCCCAATCTTAGCATCCATGACACACTTTTGATATTCAGTGAAGCTAGTCTCTCAGCAGACTTTCAACTGAGGTTCTGTGAGAAATTAAGCTCTATAGAAAATTATATCAATGAGTCTCTTGGCAGCTCCCCCAAGCATGGTTCGCAGGTACCCTTCTAGACACACCGAGAGAAGCTAATGCCGTCCACACGGTGAAGCCTTTCACCATGTGGACATTGGGGATTCATTCTTTTAGGATCCCCAACTGAGAGCAACACACTTAGGGAAATACTGGTGGAGATGAAATTGTCAGGGTTTGAGCTAAGGCAATAGCAGCATTGTTAGAGATTGCCTCATATAATTTGGTGAGGTAGTTTGTTGCTTTTTGGGAATTTACAACTTTCACTGAAAACTGTCTTATGAAGATATATAACTAATATACGGCATGAATTTCAAATACACGTACATTTTAATTTATCGGTCTCATTTTCTCTTCTCATGATTACTTGAAATTGGGTTAGAATTCTGTTCTTCATTTTCTCTTCTCATGATTACTTGAAATTGAGATAGAATTCTGTTAATCTGTTCAAAAATCTTTCAGAAACACCTTGATTTAGGACGTGAGCTTGCTTGCTAGAGACAGACAGAGAGCGAAAGTGAACAGCAGCCTCCATCGGGAATGGCCATACTGCAATCCCTTCTCTGTTTTTCCTTTTGGAATTTTTGGGCATGCATGCACACATATCCTGTGTGTTTATTTTTATTTTCTTTCTTTTACTCCCTTTTGGAATTTTATTTGACTTTATTTATTTATTTTTAATTTGACCAGAGAGAGACTGAGAGAGAGAGAGAGAGAGAGAGAGAGGGAGGGAGGAATGTAGGGAGGAATGGAGAGAGAGAAAGCGAGCCACCAGGCCCAGGACTCAAACCACAGTCGGCCATGTGGGAGTCCAGAGCCCTTAACCACCATGTTACCTGCCAGCCCCTCCTGTGTGTTTCTTAAGCTGCAAGGTCCAGGACTCAAACCATGTTATTGGCCATGTGGGATCCAACTGCCTCAACCATATCGCCATCAGCTGGCCCACAAACTTGTTCTATAGAAAATAATTGAATAGACAAAATTTACATCTTACAGAGTCTGGAAACACATATCTTACTCATTTGCGAGAGGGCATGTGTGCTTGCTGGAGAAAAACAGAAAAAGAGAAAGGGGAAGTGAGGATCCCTTTTCTCACGGAAATTATCATGCATCAATCTATTCTTGTCCATTTCTCCTTATTTCAAGAGTTTGAGCACATGTGCACACGTGTCTGGTGTGTTTTCTTTATTTTTTAATTTGTTTTTCCATAGGGAGCATGCACTCACAAGAAAGAGACAGAGAGAGAGGGAAAGTGAGGAATCATCCCCCAGGGGGATGGCCACACCATAGTCCCTTCTCCTTCAATCTCCTCTCTGGATTTTAGGCATGCACACACATGTGCCAGAGCATTTTGCACGATGCCGTGTCAGGGACTCAAACCACGGAGTCTGCCGTGTGGGATCCAGTGCCTTAACCACGATTCCACTGGCCGGCCCAAGGAAACACATATTTAAATAAAACTGAAGTGTGGAAAACTAAGATGAAATGAGACACTGAGAGAAAATGTTCCAAAAGTATTTCTTTTTATAGGTTCATAATATAAGTGATAGGAAAACATGAACTTGATTTGATCAAAACGATTAGCAGTTATACTGCCATGACTTACAGGTACGTTTTCTACTAAAATATTAGAATAAAAGTGTAAAAAAGTCAATGTCATACTGAAATATGATATTTTTAAAACATACAATTAACATTTCAAGTATAATTTAAGGCTATTCATATTTTAATTTTGGGAGTGAAAACTATTGAGTAGCTCAGTGGACAAAACTGTTTCATCACTACTGGAGATTAATTTTCACCTCAGTCATCAGTTAGAAAGGAATTAAAATTTTCTGTCTTTAAAATACTGTGTAGAATTTGAAACAACAGAAAGACCACAAGAGAATTTTGTATTTCACAAATAGCTTGGTTGGCAAAATTTTGTTTTTTCATACAGTCCACTCCTGCCAATTGGATAGTCTCTGTCAACTACTGATTACAACCTCCCATGTAGACCAAGATTTCTTTATATTTTGGATTGATTCTTGGAATAGAAGAGACCAGATTTCTAATACTAATTTGTGACTTGTTCCTTATACTATATAATGTAACTATTATGATTTAAAAAGTTAAGCTTTCTGGCTCACGAGGTAGCATTTGACTAACCACAACTCAAGCCCCAGAGCCGGGAGCTTGAAAATCATGTTAGGCACATGTGCATGCATGCCCAAAAGCCTGAGAAGAGATTGAAGGAGAAGGAATTGCGACATGGTCATCCCCCTTGGTTGTAGTTTCTCACTTTCCTTTTCTCTCTGTGTGTCTTAGCAAGTGCACATTTTCTGTGGCAAAAGCCACCCCCCCCAAAAAATTAAGCTTTAATATTATAAAATATTCTAATTTGGTATCCAAATATTAATGATTTGAATGGATTCTTAATATTTATAAATGATCTTTTTTTTCTTCCTTGTTTTTGAGAGGTTTTTGCTATAGAGCACATGCGCTGGCCAGAAAGACAGAGAGAAACAGAGACAGGAAGTGAGAAATCACCCCCCAGGGGGGATGGTCACGCCGCAATCTCTTCTCCACTCTCCTCTTGGGATCTTGGGCATGCGTGCACACGCGCCCAGTGTGAGTTTAAGCCACCAGGTCTAGGACTCAAACTGCGGTCGATTACGTGGGAGTCCAGAGACATAGCCAGGATGCTAACTGCTGGTCCCTATATATGATCTTATAATTTCTGATTTCTTCTTACATATTTGTATGTGTTTATGATACAGAAAACATAGCTTATAATTCTTACTTTTCATGAAAACTAGGACTGCAATGGTAGAGAGCAGTATTCTGGTAGGCATAACATTGATTAATTTGATTCCTAATGGATTTAATCACAAAATGCAGATGTTCTGTTTATCAGCATGGTCGTTTCCCCATTTTTAAAATAGGTGAAAATATTGGGTTGTCAGAAAAGTCATCATGTATTTTTTCCTACTTTTTCTGTGCTAAAATGCATTAGGGGCATCAGCAGATGTAGTGGTTATGTCACTGGACTCCCACGTAGTCGACCGCGGTTCGTGTCCCGGACCCGGTGGCTTAAAACTCACACCGGGCGCGCGTGCATGCGCACGATCCCAAGAGGGAAATGGAGGACAAGGGATTGTGGTGTGACCATCCCCCCGGGGGGGTATTTCTTGTTTTCTGTTTCTTCGTCGCTCTCTGTCTGTCTGGCAAGTGGACGTTCCCTATAGCAAAAATGTCTCAAAAAAAAAAAAATGCATCTTGACTTTTCCAATGACCCTATATAACCTCACATATAAACAACATAATATTTTTATTTAATGTCATTCTTTTCAGTTTCAGCATACATATTATTGAAGAAAATGCTGGCCTTTATAGATGATTACATTCATATTTTTATTTCCTTCTCACTTCTTTTTAACTTTTCTCTCCATTATACCTCTTTTCTTATTTTCTTAATCTCAGAAACCCATGGGCTTTTTCCAAGGCTTTATTGAAATTTTCTTTCCAGGTCTCTAATTTCTCTCATTCTTGGTGATCACTGATTGATTTTATTTCCTCTCTTCCTTTTTTCCTAAAATTACTGTGAAGCTTTCTGGAAGGCCATCACCTCTGCTGCTCAGTCAGAAAGAACCCTCCACTTCAAAGCTGATCCACGTGTATAGAATGGGACAGATAAGAGGCAGCAAGAATTCAAACAGAATTCTTCAAATAGCTGCCCCCAAAGAAAGACATTTCAGTGTTTCTGGAATAATAGCTCTACTTTTTGTTTCTTGAACTCTGAATTGTATTAGGATATTTTAAATCCTGAAAGCACACTTAATATCTCCTTTTCTCATTTTTGAAAGAATTTTTTGCTCTAGGGCATGTGCACTCACTGGAGAGACAGAGACAAAAAGTGAGAAGTCATCTCCCAGAGGGGATGACCACACCACACCGCTGCAGTCCCTTCTTTTCCATTCTCCTCTCGGGATTTTGGGCACGCACACATAGCCACTTGCTATATTTCAGGCCACCGTGTCCGGTACTCAAACCACGGTCAACCACATGCAAATCCAACACCTTAACCACTGTGTCACCTGCTGGCCCAGTATCTCCTTCTCTAAGGGAAACCTGAGCCTGTGTTAAACAGCACCTGTTATAAATTCTGCTTGAATATCTACCAACTTCTGTTATTTAGCCAGGATCTCTCTGACTGCTATGGAGCAGTGAAATCAGAACGCTTAGTTAGACTAGTAGTCAGCTCAGTAAACATAGGTTAGTTGTCTGCTATTTAAAAATATTTAATATTGGCAGGGATATTAGAGCCTCAATAGCAATAAGGTGTCTCCTTGATTTTGAGGAATAAATGTAGCTGGGGATAAAGTCACATTGATAGATATTTTCGGCTTTATAAGCTTTGGAATTGAGGTGTGATCAGAGTTTTGTTGAATTCCAATAAATCAGGGTTCTATTGACATTTTTAGCCCAACCTTGAAATTGAAGAATGGTTTCCTAAAAATAATACTGTCTTGAAAAATAAGCAAAGTAGAAAGGTATTTTTAATAGCAGAAACTCAACAATATAAAAAAGAATGAAGGCAAGGTATATTATTTAAAAGCTGTTATATTTTTAATGCTTATTTTAAAATGTTAGTTATTTCATTACTCTTGTGAATTTTAATCGGACAAACTAAGGTAGTGTATAAAATAACTGTATCATTTAGCTGATTCTATTTCACAAATCACCCCAGAACTTAGGCTCTTAAAACAGTAGGCATTTGGGGCCAGTGGGTGGTATATGGTTAAGGCACTGGACTCCCACATGAGTGACCACAGTCTGAGTCCCAGACCTGGTGGCTTGAAAATCATTATCGGGAACTTCTATGCGTATGCCCAAAATCTCAAGAGGAGAATGGAGGAGGAGAGATTGTGGTGTGGCCATTGCCCAAGGGGAGTGACTTCTCACTTTCCCTCTCACTGTCTCTGTCTCTTTCCAGCAAGCACACGTGCCCTGTGGTGAAACCCTTAAAAAAATTGAAAAAAATCACATTCACACTTGTTCAGCACTGTGGGCCTCAGTGCCCCTCCAGTCTGGGCCTCAGTGCCTACACCTCCACTTCCAGTGTTTGGCAGTGGCTAAGTGACTAGTTTGGTTTGGAGTCAGGGAGAGAGACCTGCTTATCTTAGCTTTACCGCATCTCTGCTTGTGCAACATGACAGTCCGATGGTCTCAAGGATCCAGTGAGTAGCAAGAAAGAGCAAAACCCCATGTACAAGTTATTTTCTGGTCTCTGCTTCTTGGGTAACATTTTTTAAAATGAACTGTTAGCCAAAGTGAGTCTCATGGCCAACATGTATAGAAAGGAATCTGCAGAAATAATTTTCAGACTAGGGAACTATACCTCTTTAAGGGAGTAGTTGCAAAGTCATATTGCAAACAAGAATGTATATCTGTATACACACACTCACACACACACACATACACACAGATAAGAACAGTTGGTGGCTATCTTCACAATCCTACTGTAGACTTTATAGTTTTTATCATGATTTCATTCTTTCTTCACTATATTATTTTCATAATGAAAACCACATTTCATTTTACCATGGGATCGATTATTAGTTGTAAACTTACAATATGAAGAATCAATGTATTTTTCATTTGTTTGTTTTTGTCACTATTAACTGAGAATATTAGCCTCTTTTGGTCTTTCCCTTTTTGTTATATCCTTCTATGAACAACTTTCCCCAATACATTTATTTTGTAGTTTTAATTTATTAACTGTTAGGACCTAAAAGGCAAGAAATTGCTTTCTTTGGAAGGAGATATTGATGTTATCTTTCAAAGAAATGTATGTATGCTATTTAAAATCCATATTTGAAATATTCTAGGCGGTGGGTGGTTTCGTGTTTAAGGCACTGGATCCGTCATGGCCAACTCTATGGTTCAAATCTCAGACCTGGCAGCTTGAAAAACATTACTATATGTGTGCGTGAGTGGCCAGAACCCTTCAGGGAGACTAGAGGTGAAGGGATTGCAGCTTGGTGAGCTCCCCTGGGAGCTGATTTCTTAAGTTCCCGCTCTATATTTCTCTCTGTCTTGTCTTTGGCAAGTGTACATGCCCTATGTCAAAAAAAAAAATTCTGAATTTGTTTGGTAGCTTTCTTACTAGGTCTTTGCAGAATGTTACAGATATATATTTTCTGGTTACGCTTTGGCATTTATAGCAACTTTTATGATAGCTGATCTAGTTTTCCCCTGGTGTTCAAAATACTCCTAGCTAGTAATTGAAGCTCGCTTGGTGGCTCATAGCGGATGTCTGACCACCAGGCAGGGTGCCATTCAGAGCTGTGCCACTGCAGATCACACTTGAAGTACAAAGGGCTGGCCCTTATCGTATGTTCTCCTTTCTTTCTTCAATCAAACTATGTCAGCTGTTTGCAAAGGAACATCTTCTAGCAACGGACTTAATGTACTGGAGAAGGCAAACTTAATTTCTGGAAGTGACTGCTGACTAGGCAAAACTATGCAGTTTCTCATCCTTATGAGAACGAAGAGTTAAAGTTCCATCTGCAGCAGGTTTCCGTTGGCGTTTTTACTGATAGAACGTGCAAAACTGAGAAAAATTACAAATGAAAAGTATATAAGCCCTCTTCTTAGGTAGCTTAGGGTACTTCTCTGTAGTTTTTGAAATACATATGTATGTGTGATCAGGCTGGTTTTACGTTTCTACATTTAAAAAGTATATGGATTGTTCACAATATGGAAATGGACAAACAACAATACTTCTCAGAAAACCTAGTGGATTTAAATCATGCCGCTGATCTCCCTCCCTTCTGAAACCCATTCTAAACTGACAGTGAAGAGATCCTCAAGATATTTATTCTACAATGGGAGGATAAGAAAGGAAATCATCACTAGACAACTTTGGAAGCTGGGAAACAGCTGGGTGAGTGGTAACTAATGGAGCATCCTGAGAAATTTCAGTTCTCAACTGACATTGATGAAAGCTTCAAACCACCCCCACCTGAAGCTCTGAGGCGAAAGATGATACCAGGTCTTTCTGTAAGTGAAAATTAAAATAAAATAAAGCTATTTAGAGGATAGCAGGTAGCATGGCGGTTAAGGAACTACACTCCCATATGGTCAACCATAGTTCAAATCCTGGATCAGAGCCTTGAAAATCATGCTGGGCACATTTATGTACGTACCCAAAATACCAGGAGGAGAAAAGAGGAGGAGGGATTGTGGCATGGCCATACCCTCCCATCCCGGAGGGGATGTGATTTCTCACTTCCCCTCTTCCTTTTTCTTTTGTCCCCTTCAGTGAGCACACACATCCTATGGTAAAAAACAAACAAACAAACTAACTAACTCAAAAAACCCACAACTTAAAAAAGGTAATAATAAAGGGACCAGCAGTTAGCATAATGGCTATGTCGCTGGACTCCCATGTAGTTGACTGCGGTTCGCGTCCTGGACCTAGTGGCTTAAAACTCACACCGGGCACGTGTGCGTGCCTGCCCAAGATCCCGAGAGGAGAATGGAGGAGAGGGGACCGCAGTGTGCATCCCCCCTGGGGGGTGATTTCTTGCTTTCTGTCTCTCTGTCTCTGTCTGTCTGGCGAGCGAAAAAAAGACAGAGAGGGGGAGTTAGAAAGCAAGCCACCAGGTCCAGGACTTGAACCATGGTAACCCATGTGGGAATTCCAGCACCTTAACCACCACGCCTTAACCTCCTGGCCCCTCTTATACAGGGTGAGACAAAAAAATAGTTCAGTTAGCTTATTTTTTTCCTTTTGTATATGGTATATATAATGTCATTTGTGACTTTTGTTAAAATAGTTCATTTCTGTATTATGGACAGCTTTTTATGAGTGTTATTCCATAGGTTTATTTGTTGTTTTTGTTCTTGTTTTTCACTTTTCCTTGTTTCAGATAGTAAAGTCTCCTTAGGATTCTTTAGAGGATTTACCACAATTAAGGAATACATGTTGATGGTGAATAATCTCACAGCTTTATTGCATTTTAATTAGTGCCTTCTTATCTTTTCTTTGGGGGGGGGGCTTTTTTATTTCCCTGTTTTCTAGAGTCTTAGTATTTCTTCTAAGTTATACACTTTAACAACATAGGTGGATTGAGGCCTTAAGATTACAGTGAAATCATCCCAGATTAAATGCTTTTCTGGAGTTTCAACAGGAACAACGATGGTTAGATACATGGTGATGACGGATATTTTCTAAGATTGATACTGCTCTACTTCCCACCTCATAGACCCTATGGCCAGTTAACCTACTCACAATTCAGTATTCTCTCTGAAAAGTTCTAAAAGTTTATTTTTTGCATGTGAGAGAGAGAAAAGAGGACTGAGAGAGAGGAAGATGGGAAGACCAGCCCTCCAGCAGGGTCGCAGTGCCGTCACCTGTGCAGTCTCAGCCGTCGGGATCATGGACATACGCTCACAGGCCCATCTCGCCCAAGGAGGTCCTGAGACTCGAATCTAGGAGCTTTCTTGTGTGGGTCCAGTTGCATTCTTACTGTCCCACTCCCTAGACTCCTTGCTGGAAATTTCTTAGTGTGTCTATTTTGAGGCACTTTCTATGATAAATTATTAAAATCTGAATTGAAAAAACTTTATTAATTTTGAATTTGTTTTACTTTTCAAAAATCTTCAGTGCTGGGATTTTATATGTTAACACTTTAATTCTCTACACTCATCATGTTAAAAAAATAATAAAATAAAAAAGTTCTTGGGACCAACAGATGGCATAGGGGTTAGGTTGCGGGACTCCCATGTAGTTGACCATGGTTCGAGTCCCAGACCTGACGGCTTATCATTCATGCCGAGCACCTGTGCATGCATGCCCCAAATCCTGACAGGACATTGCAGAAGACTTAGTGGTTTGGCCATGCCCACTGTGGGGGAGTGATTTCTCAGTCTCTGTCTCTCTGGTGAGCACACACATCCTATAGCAAAATTCTCTCAAAAATAAAGGGTGGGGGGCAGCAGATGGCATAATGGTTATGTCACTGGACTCCCACATAGTCGAACATTGTTTGAGTCCCAACCCTGGCGGCTTAAACTCATGCCGGGTTTGTGTGTGCATGAATACCCAAAATCCCAGGAGGATACTGCAAGAGAAGAGATTGCGGTGTGGCCATCTCCCCTGGGTGGTTATTTCTTGCTTTCTGTCTCTCTGTCTATCTGGTGAGCACATGTGTCCTATAGCAAAAATCTCTCTCAAAAAAAGGAAGAATATATTCTTAATACTAATGATAGTGTCTTTAAGTATATTAACTGTTCTCAGTATAACTAGCAAGCTTATCTTTGTTTTCTCAGTGGTACTTAGCTAATTCTTCCAAACAGCTAATATTCCTTTTACTTACCGTTATCAGGATAGCAGAAATGATTAATCTGAATGAAGAAAGGCTGTTTTTAGTTTTGTCTTTCCTTTGTGGTCTTCATTCTTGCTGTGTAATTTAAAATTAAAGAGGGAAAGATTTATACTTCTCCTTTATTTTCTTAAAATGATAAAAGGCCAGCTAATCTCTATCTCCAGGATTTATGCAAGTGAAGACCAAAGGTAACATAAAATACTGTTTTCATTGCAACCTACACTTGTAAGCAAAAATTTCGTTAGACAATTAGACTGCAGTAATTCTTCATCAGAAGGCTGCCTGCATGTCTGTGGCCAGGCTGGTATTTCTGTATCAAACCAGTCTTGCTTTTAGTGTTCTCTGAGAATTTATTGAACCAAATTAGGGGCATGTGCATGAAGCAAAGAAAACTTTGGTACTAAATTTCTTCTTAATATTTCCAAAAGAGTCATCTTTCCATGGAAAACAATTGACATGACATCAGTGAGCGCATTCTCTTCATTCTCACTTAAAGCATTCTGTAAACCCTTCTATATTCAGAGTAAAATTCCACTCTACTCAGACTATACTGTTAAAAGAATACTAATTCATACCAATACTGTTATTATGGCTGCTCATTTCAACAACAGTGTTTATCTAATGTTCTCATGGGGTGTTACAAAGGACACATATCTGACAATGAGATTACTCACTGGAAAAAAGTACTTAAATTAACATGTTCATCATTGCTTCCCATTTTCCCAAAGTCTTTCACAGTAAGTTAATTTGATCCATTAAGATTTTTCTTGAGCCATCAGGTGGCATGGTGGTTAAGACACTTGATCCCACCTGGCCAACTCCATGGTTCAAGTTCTGAACCTGGCAGTCTGAAAAACATGCAAGGTATGTGTGTACATGTGACAAAAATCCCAGAATAGAGAAGGAACTGTGTCATAGCCATCTTCCCTAGGTAATGGGATTTCTCTCTCTCTATCTCTCCAGTGAGCACATGTGCCCTATGACAAAAAAAAAAAAAAAGACTTTTCTTACAGTTGTGTTAGGATAATAATAATATAGCACTAATAACAGGACTGGTCCCATAGCCTGGTGGTTAAGGAAGCTGGATTTCATGTGGCTGACTGGAGTTTATATCCCAGTCCAGCAGCCTGAAAAACACACCAAGCGTATGCTGCTGCATGCACAGAGTCCCGAAGGAGGGAGAGATGGAGGAGAAGAGATTGTGGTGTGACCATGCCCTACTGGGGGATGCTTTTTCCCTCTGTCTGTCTCTCGATTTCTTTCTCTCTCTGGAAAGTGCATAAAATCTCTGGCAATTAGAAAAACAATACCACTAATAAGAGAATTAAAAAATGGAGGGCAAAATGGTGTTGATGATGATGTTGGAGAAGAGAAAAAACAGTTAAATTTTACTAAAATATTTGCTGTATACTGGGCATTTTGTTACATGCTACGGAAGGGTTACCTCATTTAATCATCACGTTAACTAGGAAGGTAGATATTTTGTTTCCATTTCTAAAATGAGGAAACTGGTTCTGAGCAAATTTAAACATTTTTCTCAAAGTCACACAACTAGAAAGCAATGGAGTTCAGATGGGAGTCAAAGCAGCCGTGTTCACTTACTCACTCTCACTGTAACATTCTCCCTTCTCCCCCTCCCCATGGCAAGGTGAGTCCTGTCATAAAGTGACTATTGTAATGTCATTCTTTTCAGGAAGAATTAAGCAAAAAGTGTGAGCCACCTGTTTAGTCTCCAGTCCTTCCATCTCAGAAGAAAAACTGTTTAGGGGACCAGCAGTTGGCATGGTGGTTAAGGTGCTGGACTCCCATATGGCCAGCCATAGTTTGAGTCCTGGACCTGATGGCTTGCTTTCTCACTCCCCCCCCCCCCCCCCTCTCTCTCTGGTTAAATAAAATAAATAAGTATAAGAAGCAAAATAGATTAGGGGGCATTTGGCATGGCATAATGTCTATGTCGCTGGACTCCCATGTAGTTGACCACAGTTAAAGTCCTGGACCTAGTGGCTTAAACTCATGTTGGGTGCATGTGCATGCATGCCCAAGATCCAGAGAGGAGACTGGAGGAGAAGAGACTGTGGCATGGCCATCCCCCGGGGGGTCATTTCTCACTTTCTCTCTGTCTGTCTCTCTTTTTCTGGCGAGTGCACGTGCCCTATAGCAAAAACCTCTCCATAAATAAATAAATAAATAAATAATAAAGAATAAATGAATAAATAAAGGAAAGGAAAACAGATTAGAAAATTACATGTTCCCGAGGTCATAGTACTAGGCCCCCTCCTGTGGGGGTCTAGCATTGCAGAGTCCACTGTGCACTTCTGCACCTCCAGCTGGCCCTGAAGTGATTTTAATATGAATGAATTGGCAACAGAAAATATGATATCTCTTTTTTTAAGTTTTATTTCCTGAGAGAAAGAGGGAACAAGCCAGAAATCCTCAATGGGGTCTTCATACCATGATCCCCCTCGCAGCCCCATAAGCCAATCAGAACCATGGCTATGCCCATAGGCATCATGCTCAGATAGACCCAGGGCTCGGACATGGAGCCTTCCCACATGCCTTCAGCATCACACAGCAACAACGCCACTGCCAGGGCCATGGTGCCCGGGACAATATGTGTATCATTGTCTTCCATGATGTTTATATTTAAGTTTGTGCTTCCAGAAAGACTTTTTTGTAAAATTCTCCAAAGGTAGAATGTATACATTGTTCAAGAACCAATTCAGTCTCTTCATTACCTACATTTGCCAGTTACTGGTATGAAGTATGTTCCTGATTTTAATTATTTTGGGAAATATTTCCTGTGTTCCTAATATGTGTTTGACATGTTGCTAGGCGATGCGGCGCACATAGTCTCCAGGAAGGAAAACCTCATAACCGTAACATGCCCGGTCTTAGTCTGAGAGGAGTTCTCTGATCTGGAGCACTGATCTGTAAAGTGTTTCACCAAAGAATCTGACCCAGTCTGGGCAGCAGACCCTAGAGGAGGTGGTGGGTGTCATGGTGACGAGCTAAAAGGGATGTGACCTGAAATATGATTCAGGAGTTTCATGGAAGTGGGATAGAAAATAGTGTTCCAAGAGGAGGAAACAGTATGGCCAACGGCCACGTCTGAAGACTCCATCCACAGCGCGTGACTGGTGCTCAGTGGGAGGTGAGAACGGGGTGAGGCTGGAGCACCCCAGGTCATGCAAGGTCTTCCTGGCCACATCTTAGTATTTTGGTTTAAGACTAAAAGAGTAAAGATCTACTGAAGGAGTAAACAGTGGTACAAAATAATCTGCTAGATTTGAATTGTTAAAAGATAGGGCTTTTAGGGACCAGCAGTTGGTGAAATGTCTATATCTCTAGACTCCCATGTAGTCAACCGTGGTTTGAGTTCCAGATCCGTGGCTTAAACTCACGCCAGGTGTATGTTCACGCATGCCCAAGATCCTGAGAGGAGACGAGTAGGGATTGCGGTGTGACCATCCCCCCGGG
>NW_006159648.1:1529650-1538115 GCF_000334495.1 Tupaia belangeri chinensis
AAAACAAAGAAACCAAAAAAAGATAGGACTTTTAACCCACAGAGTGCTCCTGTGGGTTGTTAGAGTCTCAGGGAGAGAGATGGCTGTTAGACAGCTACTGATACATGGTACATAGGATACGAGACCATGAGATGATTCCTGGGGGTTTTAGGTGTGTTACAAGCTTGAGTTCCTTCCTTTTCTGTGTTTCTATTTATTTGACTAGGTCTCACTATCGTAGCTCTTCTTCCTCAGTGTCCTGAGTCATGGACATCACTGCCCTCCACGTGCCTGGCTGTTCCTGGGTTGTCAGAAAATTCATGATGTATTTGTCTATGTTGTTCTATGCAAAAATGCATCATGACTTTTCCAACAGTGATTATGCAAAAATACATCATGACTTTTCCAACAGTGACGCATAGGTTGGAGTAGGAATTGAACCTGGGTCTTCCCATGGAGTTCCCACGTAGCACTTTTGGACTGTATGTGATAGTGGCTGGTATTAAGTACCTACTGGGGCCCTTCCCAACTTGGGATCCTTGAAATAATTAAGTTCTAAATACCCTTCAAAACACTCCTTGTATGTAACAAAGTAATTGTTCCCTATGTTCCTATAATGGAAAGATGCCAGTCTCATAATCCTTGGAAGAGTTGAGAAGATGGTCAGTCAAGTAATTCCATGTAGGGTTTAACTATCTTGCAGAACCCTGGTTCAGAAAGGCTGACTTGTGCCATACCAGTTACTATTCTACCTATTCCTTGAATCTAATCAGTATGAGATATCTTTAAGAATGTAAAAGTGAAGGGGACAGTTGCAGTGTTCTGGAAGGTAATTTCGCAGAGGAAGATTCCCAATTCATGTCTAGAAATCTCCCTAGTACACTGGACATGCGCTTGCCTGTGATCTGGATGTGGGTGAAGACTGGGGCAGATCAGAGTGCTATGGTCAGCAGTGCTATGTCTGTCTCTACCTCTCTGTCTCTCCCTCTTTATTTATTTATATATATATTTATATTTATATATTTAAATGTATATATAAATGTCTCTCTTTATGCAGGAAATAATCTTTAAAAAAAGTGAAGAAAAATCATTGTCACTATAAGGTTAACTATAACAATGTAAATTTAAATAAAGTAACCCAAGGCAGTTAGTATGTTTGGCTATACAGAGTAAAATAATATTTTATAAAAGTCGGTATTGGGTCATCAGAAAAGTCATGATATATTTTTCTATGTAAAAATGCATCATGACTTTTCTGATGACCTACTATATATAATTAAATACATTTTATAAAATTATATATAATGATACCATCATAGTGGATATGCACCATTATGTACTATTTCTTAGGTAGTTTATGGGTACATTTTTGCCTTTTTATTTAAAAAATGCAATACTGCATATTTGCAATTATTTTTGAAGTATGGCTAGCTTTTTTAAAGTAGGAAAACAGAAATTATTTTTATTTTGAAAAATTGCCTGGATGGTGATTTCAACCCTGAAAGAGCTAGCTATAAATGTAGAAAATGAAACAATACCATCTAAACTTTGAGCCTTGATATAATTATATGCAGGTATTGGTTTTATCCAGTCAAGTCACTCAGCAGTAATTTATTTAGTGCTTGGTATATGCCAAGAAATATTCTTGGCATAGGACTAAGGCAGTGAACAAAACAGATAAAGCACATATGTTTGTGGGAGGGGTTGGCCAGCTTGCTATTTTTATAGAGTGTTCAAAAATCTCCCATCATAAACATGATTGGTAGTATTGTTACAAAAAACATGGACTTAGCTCACAAACATTAGATACCATTATGCTAATTGTTTACTCTTTTTGGACTGTGATCTGAAGTATTAGATAGAATAAAGCATTTATATGTGTGTGTGCACAGATACACTCAATATGAAAATATGTACAGATTGTATATATACAATATGTGAATGGAAGCATATATTATTGGTTGCAATATTAAAAGTTTTATATCTGTGTATGTATATATGTATGTGTATGTATATATAGTTGTCAGAAAAATCATGACCCATTTTTGTATGTTTTTCTATACAAAAATGGCTCATGACTTTTCTAACAGCCCAATGTATATGTAGGTGTGTGTGCACGCACCCATGTGTGTATGTATCACCCAAACTTACAGTAGTTTCTACTAATTAACTTAAATATATCTGAATCTGAATATACAACTAATTTGTCTTTTTTCACACCTTCTAATGAGAGGTTAAGCCAATATATGCAAGTGTGTAGCACAAAGCTAAGAACTTAGGTGGGGATCAGCACAAGGTGATAATGGAGTCACACTGATAGGGCCAAAGATTGGCAAGGAAGCTTTTACAAAGGAGATACTTAAGTGGCTTGAAGAAGGAATAGAGCCTGATTGAGGTGAGTGTGGGTATTGCATGCATATAATTAAAGTACACAAAAGGGGAAAACTGCATTTATTTACATACAGATTGTCTTTTGCTCTGTTTTTCCTATTTTTCTGTGTTAAACAGCAGAGCTCAAGTGGTTCTGCAAGTGTGTAACTACTGAGTAGAACTCTATTGTGGAGTAAGTTAAATGCCATCAAATTACATGTTCATGGTACTTTACAGTTTAGAATCTATGGTTACAATGGCTTTTTATTTTATCATGCAAATGAGAAAACGATGGATAAAAATATTATCTCACTTTAAAATCCATAAGAATCAAAACTTTTTTACATGATTTAATGGTTTCTTTTTCATCAGAAATATTACTTTGAGAGTGATTAAAATATTTTATGCAGAAGGACTTTTTTCTGTGTGAGTCTTCAGCTTTTTTTTTTCTCTAAATGTCCATTTATGGCTTAAACTACTAACAACTTTGAGACAGTTTGTAATTCAGCTTAGTTCTTTAACACAAAAGCTAGGGAAGAAGCAACTTGTAGTCATTGACTGCTCGCTATTCTACAAACATGCTACTTCCATGTGCTATTCTCCACAAACTTTAAAAAAATCCTTTGCTAGAAGGTGTATACAATCACGGCAGAGGCAGACAAAGCAGCCCCAGCTGAGGATGCTCACACTGCAATCCCTTCTCCATCTCTGTCTTCTTTTGGAATTTTGAGCATGTACACACACGCCCTGTGTGTTTTCCGAGCTGCTGGGTCTGGGACTCAAAGTAGGCAGTTGGCTATATGGGATCCAGCTGCCCTACCCACAGAACCACGGACTGGCCCACCACGTTTTTTAAAGGCAATCTTTTTTTTTTCTTTTCCTCTCTGGTACAACATCCTGTTCATGTTGTCTACCCTTTTGCATGGAGAAAGTAGTGAATTTCTCCTTCCCCAAGAGGGATTTTAAACATCAACAAAATAATCATTAAACTTATAATATCAGGACCAAGGATAAATTTCTTAATTTATGCTTATATATTCCTAATTTCCCAGTTCTACCTTCTGTTACACCTTTATGAAGGAAAATCCTGGAAGCAGTTTGATGCTGATGAAAACAGTCTTTAATGTAATGCAGGTTTAAGTGAAATGATCTTTCTATAACCTTCCTGATTTTTCCCTCTTAGTTTTTTTTTTTTTTTTTGAGAGGTTTTTCGCTATAGTGCGCGTGCGCTCGCCAGACAGACAGAGAGAGACATAGAGACAGAAAGCGAGAAATCACCCCCCAGGGGGGATGGTCACGCCGCAATCCCTTCTCCTCCATTCTCCTCTTAGGATCCTGGGCACGCACTCCCTCTTAGTTTTTAAAAGGAAATAATATCAACTATATAGTTTTTAAATGGATATTAAATGAATGGCATATACTATTCATTTACTGCAACTTAGAGGTAGTGCACAGTTGTCTTCCCCTTTGACTTGTCATCCTCTTTTGAAGTTAGACATCTGCCATTTTATCTGACAACCTAAAACTGTAATGTGTTTCATCAGTTCATTAGGTCAGTCAGATTTGCCCCTTTCCAAAGAAACTGAAATGAACCTCTGATTTTTGTTGCCTCTGTTTATTATTATTATTTTGTAAGGTTCTTGCCACGTATGCTTGCTGGAGAGACAGAGACAGCAAGGGGAAAAGTGAAAAATCACCCCCCGGAGGGATGGCCACACTGCAATTCCGTCTCCATATTCCCCCTGGGATTCTGGTCATGCATGCACACACGCCCAGTGTGAGTTTCAAGCTGCTGGATCTGGAACTTGGTGCCATGGTTGGCCATGTGGGAGTCCAGCACCTTAACTATCACGCCATCTGCTGACTCCCTGATTAATATCTTTTATTACCAATATTTATTTCTCTCATATGTCAAGAAACATTGTGTTTCTATTATCCTGCAGGATTCTGACTCTATTTGACCTTATATTCATTTTGTCTTATTCAAAAGTTATCTTCTTTGCTTGTAGCTTTTGAAAAAGAACTTTTTTCCCCCAGAAATACTCATATATTTTCCTTTAGAGCTGGTACAGTAGTGATTATTTATAATACTACCAAAGGATATTATAATTACAATAATTGGCCACATTTTTAGCAAGTAGAATAAATGACAAGGCTTGGTTGCTGCAAAAGGGACAGTGCTCTTCGTAGCCCATCCCTGATCATATTACCTTAATTTCCCACTAGGTTTTTAAAGTACTTTTTTAGAAAGAATTATTTATTTTAATTTTATTAATTCATTCATTTTAATTTAACCAGGGAGACAGAGAGACAGACAGATACACACACACACACAGAGAGAGAGAGAGTGAGAAAGCGAGAAAGCAAGCCACCAGGACCGGTATTCAAACCGTGGTCGACCATGTGGGAATGTCCATCACCTTGATCACCATGCCACCTGCTGGCCCCAATTTCCCGATAATTTTAACTTTTTTTTTTTCTTTGCACTGAAGTTTCCTTTAGAATATGAACACATTGCTCTGAGTGTTGTCTTTTAGTCATTGTCATGTGTTTCGTGGTCAGATGGGATAAGGGATGGAGGAGAGCAAAAGAAAAGTTACAGAAATAAGGCTGAGGAGGTAGCGTGCAAACTTGGGAAACAAGGATGCTTGGACCAAACTGGTGCCTGTGTTACAAGGTACTGCTTCTTGGAGGTAATGTGATAACATGATCATAAAAAGGTATGAAGTATAATGGTGATAAAAATATTGGTTTATCGGAAAAGTTAGGACCTATTTGTTTTATGCAAAAAATGCGTTAGGACTTTCTGACAACCCAATAATAATGGGCCCAGCTGCAGTGATGCACCTGGTGGTGTGCTGTGAGATACCGGAGCGACATGGGAGACCCAGGTTCAGGTCCTCGGTCAGACTCTGAAGACTGGGCATGTCCATGTGTGCCCATGATCCCGGCTGGCTTGAAGGCTGGGAAATTTCATGGCATGGTGAGACCCTTTGAAAGGCACCTGTCTCTCTCTCAAAAAATAAACAAAATACATTGAAAATAATAATAGCAGTAGACATTACATAAAACATGACTGTGTTCAAAGGTTGCTATTAACTTCTATTCATTTTTTTTTTTTTTAAATAAGAGAGCTATAGGGCGTGTGATCTTGCCAGAGAGACAGAATGCAAGAAATCACCCCAAGGGAGCATGGCTACACTGCAGTTCCTTCTCCTCCATTCTCCCTTCAACTTCTTAGGTATGCATACACATTCACCTGGCCTGAGTTATAAGCCTCCAGGTCTAGGACTTGAACCTAGGTCGACTATATGGGACTCCAGCGACATAACTATTACACCATCTGCTGATCCCAACTTGCATAATTTTTTTTTTTTGAGAGAGAGAGAGATTTTTGCTATAGGGTGCACACGCTCACCAGAAAGACAAAGAGTAACAGAGAGAAAGCGAGAAATCACCCCCCAGGGGAGATGGCCACGTCGCAATCCCTTCTCTTCCATTCTTCTCTTGGGATCTTGGGCACACACACACACACACACATGCCTGGCGTGAGTTTAAACCACCAGGGACTTGAACCCCGGTTGACTACATGGTAGCCCAGTGACATAGCCATGACGCTAACTGCTAGTCCACCAACTTGCTTAATTTTTTAACAACCCCGAAATGTAAGTACTGTTATTGTCTCATGTAACATTATCAGAAAACAGGCAGAGACTGGTTAAATAACTCAGGCACAGCTGCTAAGTGATGGAGCCTGGAGAAAAATCTAAGCAGTCTGATCCCAGCATCTCTGGGCTCTCAATTCTGACGCTGCATTACCCATGTGATGAGTCTTGCTGGCCCTACCTACTACTTGTTTCCCGTAGTACTTAATAATTAGTGGGGTGAAAATAATGCTTGTTTCAGATTCTTTGACCAAGTATTTGCTTTAAAACAAAGACGTTCTTGGAGAATAATGAGCATATATAATATGGTTTACCCATGACTGAGTTCATTAAGCCATTTCATTTAACATTATTCATCTTACTGATGATAAGTTTAATTTAATTATAAATGAAGGGTATGAGTCTAAATCACATTGTGACATCTTCACCTTCTTACTTAGAAAGTTCTCGTGTGGATCCCTAGAGTGAAGGATGGTTGGTTCTTTTCTCTTACAGATGATCTCCCCTCCCCCCCCCCCCTTTTTTTTTGTTCTTATTTCAAGTGTTGAGGGCAGTGTTCATTTCCCAAAGAAATGGCCATAAGGAGATTGGGAATTGCTTGGCCAAAACTCAACTTTTCCTGCTTCAAAATATAGCTTGAGACAGTCCTGTTTAAGAATCTTAATATTGCACTGGAACTGTGACCTAATGGTTAAGGGAGTGGGATTCCACATGGCCAACCACGGTTCAAATCCTAGACCTGGCAGCATGACAAACATGGCAGGTGTGTGTATGTGTGTGTGTGTGTGTGTGTGTGTGTGTGTTTGGGTGTCTAGAATCCCAACAGGAAGTAGAAATGGAGGAAAAGGGATTGCAGCATGACCACACCCCATTAGTGGGTGCTTTCTTCTGATCTCTGTCCTCTCTCTTCTATCTCTCTGTCTCTCTTTGGCCATGTGCCCTCTAACCAAAAAAAAAAAAAAGAATCTTAGTATTAAAGAAAGAATATTGGGCTTTGTTCTTGTTCATGGTACATAAAACCCTCAGAGAGTAAGTGCCGCCACAGCATGGTAGTAGTACTTTCTGTTTACATAGCACCTATTCCTACAAAGAAATACAACTTGCCTTGCCTGAGAGCCTCTGAGTCTCAGGAATGTGAGATCTTGGCTACAGCTCACAGCTAACAAATCAATGCCGAGAAGAAGAGTGAGACTTTGGTGAGAATGATATGCTTTGCAGATCAGCAAGGTGAGAATTAGTGAAATTTACCATATATAGATGGAGACTCTTTGGGAACCTCTTTGACTTAAAAGTGCAATGGAGATAGAAAAGATTCATGTTCTTTTTTTTTTTTGGAAAGGAGAACTTGCAGCATTCACAAATAAATGATGCTAATATTATTAGATATCACCTGAGATAAATGTTTATCTTCTTGGTGACATAGTAAGGTGAGTTATTATGTATGCTCCCATTAGGGCTTACTCTGTGAATTTGCATTTGTAGTTTAACAACATAAATCTTTCATCTTGTTTATTCAGGGTCATCAGTTATTAGTATCTGAAATTGTACCGTGCGTTTTTTTCTCCATTTTAAAAAAAAGTCCAAGTAATTTGGATTCATCCAAAAATCATAATGCAGACTGCCAGAATCAGAGTCATTTGCATTGAACATGTGTCCTAATTGTATCCATGTGTTGGCCTGGTATTCTGTAGAGACTAATTCTAATCAATTCTGTCTAAACATTCTGGATTTCCCATCAATTACTGTGCTAAGTCGTTGACAGAATTCCTGCCAATCTTTGGGCAAATGCCTCCCAGTACTGCCATTTTAACACCCCAGAGTGAGAACAATATGACAGATTTCTTCGGCTCTGTATTTTGCATACCCACCTTGTCTAAATGTGAAAGACGACTCCTATGAAATCAGACCTTCAAGGTTATTAGACTTCACACAGATTTTAGTGCTCTGTAAGATTGGGACAGTATATTATTCCGTTTTCTGAACTGAATTAGCCATTAAATTCTTACAGTGTTTATACACATGGCGCGTTTCAGGCATACTTTAACCATTCTAAATAATATAATATTTCTTAAAAGACAAAGGAATTTTTTCACTATTGACACTCGACAAATACCATATATGTAATTTATGCATGGCCTTTCTGTTTTAATCATAGATCTTTTACTATAAATAATAGGAACTCAGTTAAAAATAGCTCCGTGGATGGGAACCAGCAGTTGGCGTAATGGCTATGTCGCTGGACTCCCATGTAGTCGACCACCCGGACCCGGTGGCTTAGAACTCATGCCGGGCACATGTATGCATGTCCAAGATCCTGAAAAGAGGGAGAAATGTAGACAAAAGGATTGTGGTATGTATATTCCCTGAGGGGTGATTTTTTTTCCTCTCTCTCTCTCTGACTAGCACACACATCCTCTGGCAATTAAAAAAAAAAAAAGGTTGGGACCAGCA
>NW_006159648.1:1538140-1545284 GCF_000334495.1 Tupaia belangeri chinensis
GCTCCGTTGAGAAATAAGTGTTTCAGTGTTTCTCCCCCCCCCTTGGAAAAATATTATATTGTCAGCTGATAATTTATATTGTCCAAAAACAGAGATATATAAAAAATGTCTGGGACTCTGAAAGCAACTTTGTCTCAGTATCTCGTTTTTCTACTTACTTTATAAATCTATTTTCACTCTATTTTTCTCAGTGCAGAGGTAGATTATTAGAAGGAATCCCAACCTCTCTTCTCTGTGCATTTTTTTAAAGAATTATTTTATTTCACTTCATCTATTTACTTATTTTGATTTAACCTGGGGAAGGAGAGAAGAAAGCAAGCCAAGCCATCAGGTCCATGACTTGAACCATGGTCAGCCATGTGGGAGTCCATCACCCTTAACTACCATGTCATCTGCCGGCCCTGGAAGTCCAGCACCCTTAACCACCATGTCATCTGCTGGCCCCTTTCTTTTCTTTTTCTTTCTTTTTCTTTCTCTCTTTCTTTTTTTTTAAAGTTTTTGGATTCAGGGAAGAACATCTGAGTTACACTGTAATTCTTGGACACAAAGTAGACATATGCGTGATTGCAAAGCACATCGGGAGAAGACTTGTAAACAAGGACATAGATGGTAGTTCTCAAAGAAGAGCCCGAATGTAGGGATTAAATGCTGTGTGTGAGAAGCCGGATTTCATGTGGTCATCATCATCCTTGATGCATATCTCAGTCTCGGTGACTTGAAAAACATACCAGGCACATCCATGGCTGGTGGTCAACAAAGACAAGTGCAGCCTATGTCCAAATATATTCTCAAATACAAGATGTTCAAATTCCATAGGCACATAAGGATTCATTGTTACTTACAAGGGGTCAGATGCTATTTCTTCAATTCTGGTTTCTATTTAACCCATGGAAGGCTTCAACACACACACACACACACCCCTCCACTTCTCTTTATCTCTTTCTTTTTCTCCCCAGTTTTGCTCTAGGGCACATGTGTTAGCCAGAGAGAGACAAAGAGGGAAAGGGGAAAGTGAGAAATCACACCCCCACCAAGGTGTGGTGGTGGTGGGGGAATGGCCACAACTCAGTCTCTTCTCCTTCTTCATTCTCCTCTAAGGACTTAGGGGACACACTCACATGCCCATTGTGATTTTAAAGCTGCTGAGTATGGGACTCAAACCACACAGTGGACCTGCGGGACCCAGTTCCATAGGCTGCACACTCCCTGCTGGCTCTACATACCTTCTTTTATGGCCATGTCAAAAAACATATGAATGAGGGGAAAAAAAAAAAGAGAGAAAAACAGAAAATCATTGATCCATTTAGTTCCAGATCTGAGATGCACACGACTGCTCCTTTAGACCTATTACGTCATCAATATGAGCTGGCCCAATGGTTGCTCATGCCATCTGCTGTTTTCCAGGACTGCTGCCTCATCTGTTGCATAGTATCCCATCAGCGACCAGACTCAGCATTGTCTCCTCTGCACACAGAAGACTTCTCAGCCTACAAACAAGCCAAGGACAGATCCCTTCACATTGACCTAAAACACCATGTGCTGTAGAGAAAAGTCAAGACACACAGTCAGGGGAAAAAAAAAAAAACAAAGAACAGGCCTGTCAAGTGCCATGGTGGTTAAGGGTGCTGGACTCCCACATAGCTGAAGGTGATTCAAGTCCTGGATTCGGCGGCTTGCTTTCTCACTCTCTCACTTTATTTACTGATCAAATTAAAAATAAATAATAAATAGTTAAATTAAAAAAAAATACTTAAAAAAAGGGCAGAACAATAATGCCTAGTTTCACCTCAGTAGTGTTTTCAGGATCTTCTATGATATCTGAGGACATGGTAATCATTCTATTTTACTCTGATCTCTTCTTCCTTCTTTTTAAATAGTATCAAGATTAAGAGCAGTGGGACCAGCAGGTGGTATAGTGGTTAAGGCACTGGACTTCCATTGGATTGACCACAGTTAGAGTCCTGGACCTGGCAGCTTGAAACAAAGTCTAGGTGTGTGTGTATGTATGTATGCATGTCCAAGATCCTGAAAAGAGGGAGAAATGTAGACAAAAGGATTGTGGTATGTATATTCCCTGAGGGGTGATTTTTTTTTTTTCCTCTCTCTCTCTCTCTGGCTAGCACACACATCCTCTGGCAATTAAAAAAAAAAAAGGTTGGGACCAGCAGATGACATAATGGTTATATTGGACTCCCACATAGTTGACTGCACTTTAGTCCTGGACCTGGTGGCTTCATGTCTGTGTGTGCCCAAATTCCTGAGAAGACAATGGAGGAGAAGGGATTGCAGCATGGCCATCCTTCCCCCTTGGGGTTGGGGGGGTGATTTCTTGCTTTCTATCTCTCTGTCTTTCCAGCAAGTGTTCACACTGTCTAGCATCAATCTCTCTCTGGAAAAAGCAAAAAGGAGGTGCTGGACATTTTGAAAAATGCCTACTTATATTGTCTTTTGGAGGTTATGGTAGTAGTAAAAATGGGACCACTAGCCATCTTCCTAGCCTAAATACTTGGGAATGCTAAATAAATGCATACTGCATGATTTAATGAATGCAGCTGTGGATGGCCAACGTATCTGAGCATCTCAACTTAGGCTGGTCCTTCCGTTGGTTTCCCGTATTCCAGGCCGTTCTCCTTGACTGGCCCTTGCTCTCTCATGCTCTTCACTACACCCTCAGAGGTTTTCTCGTCGTTGCTGTTTCTTCAGCACGCTTGATGAATTTGCATCTTTTCTCAGTATTTCCAGGGATATCCCAATGATCCCAACTTCACCCAGATCAGCACTTTCCAAATTCAGTTTATGGGTAATCATATCCAGTGAGATAATAATGTTCTAGAAAAAAAAAATAATAAAAGATTTCTAAGGTCAAATTAATTTAGGAAAGCTGTATGGTCTATCACCCATTGGAGATTCACAGGGCACATTAGTGCTTTGAAAAGTTCTACAATAAAGAAACCTATTTAATGTTGATTAGCCCAGCACTCCTTGAAAGCATTTTACCAATGAACCCTTTTATCATGGAATACCTGTTTGGACCTCATGAGACTGGTATTCTATAGATCAGTGATTGGGAAATGCTGAGGTAGACTATTAGAAGGGATTCCTAACTATTTGCTTTTTGGTTATTATCTTCTAGGTTTTTCCAACCTATGTATTGCTGCGGGAGTAATTATTATAAAAAAGCACTCTGTAATGGGCGTAGACAATGTGTTTACCAAACCTTTGTTGACTGGATTACCTAGACGAAGAGGGTAAATTGAATTAAAATCAGTAATGACTTACTAAACTATAACCTTGTTAGTTACCTGAAATGGGCTTTACTTTAAAAAAGAACCATCTAGCTAATAGTGTTTTATTTAAAAACTAAGTCTTATTACATACCTATATCAGTGAGGTATCTGTGAGAGAACTATGAAAAGAATATCCAGACAGCTTCTGACAGCACACGCCAACTCTAAGATGGTAACAGCTAATAGAACAGATCAGACTGGGCCTGTGGCCTCATGGTTGAAGAAGCTGGATCCCAAGTGTTCAAGCACAGTTTGAGTCTCACCCCAGACAGCTTGAAAAACACGCTGAGTGTGTATGTATGAATGCCCAAAATCTCAGCAGAAAGGAGAGATGAAAGAAAAGGGACTGCAGTGTGACCATTCCCCATTGGGAAGTGCTTTCTCCAGCTCCCGTTGTCTCTCTGTTTGTCTGTCTCTGGTGACTGCATGTGCCCACTATCCAGAAAGCGAAAAGTTAAGACAAATTAAATGGTTAATTTTGATAACTGCTTCCTTCATTTTCATTTGTCTAGATTTTTCATTTATTTATTTTAGTTTTAGGTTTCTGCCATAGGATGTGTATGCTTGCTGGAGAGAAAGGGAAAGTGAGATACCGTTACCCAGGGGAGCTGATTATACCCCAGTACCAGAAGGATCTCGGGGGTTTGGGAACACATGCACTCATACCCGCCATGAATCTGTCCTCTGGTCCTGAGCTCAAGCTGCTGTTGGCCACGTGGGAGTTCAGTGCCTTTACCACGCCACCTGCTGGCTCCTGCTATTTTATTTAAAGTCATGAATACTAGGGGGCTGGCAGGTGACTTGGTAGTTAAAGCTATGGATCCCATGCAGCCAACAGTGGGGTTTAAGTCTTGGCCCTGGTGACTTGAAATACATGCTGGGTGCATGCCCCAAAATATCCTGAGAGAAGAATGGAGGGGAAGGGATTGTGGTGTGGACCTCCTCTACGGGGTGTGATTTCTCACTTTCCCTCTCTGTCTGTCTCTCTCTGGCAAGCACAAAGGCTATATAGTACAAAGCTAAAAATAATAATAATAATAATAAATGAATACTAGGAAATAAGCTTTCCATTTTAAAATCCCCCCCCCAAGAAAAATGTTTATTTTGGTGTACTAGATATTTTAGGACTGTCATAATGTTTTTTTCATACTAGATAAAATGTCTTTGTAAATATAGTGAAAGTCACATTCAGAATGAGAATATCTTATTGAGTCTGTAAATCTTTGTGAGTATTAGCTTGTTCTTTTAAGTTAATGAAAGGAAGCGATAGTCCTCATCAAAGCATATATTGTTTAAAAATCAATGAGGGAGTTGCCCTCTGTGTTACTCTTTCTACTTTAATTTTTTCTTCTCCTGCCTGGAAGCTTAGGCAGAGTCTTTGTTCATCCTTTAGATGTACCGTCTGGTGTCATGGCTGTTAAGTCCATGATAAAGTTGAACGCGTGTCATAATCTAGTCTAGATTTGGGTCCTTGATGTTTTATACCAGGAAGCTAATTATTGTCTCCCTTTTCAGAGCCTCATTACACCCAAACAACTTTTCCATTCTTTGGCTTATTTTATTTCCCTTGTGAATGATAATTGCACGTAATTCTTGTTGTCTTCCTTGCAAGGTGTAAATATAAATGATCACTATATTGTAATTGTTAGCTGAGATACATGCCCTTTCTGGGTTTTCAAAATGTTTTCGACCTAGTTGACCTAGCTGATGTTGGATGACAGTGTTTTATTATACATGAGTCCAAGTTATTGACATTTTCAAAGGCTCATTAGTTATTTATTATTATTATTATTATTATTATTTAACTTCTATAAAATAACCTGGATAACTTTTAAAGCTTGGAGCTACCTGTAATCGTGGTGATGCTCACACCTTACCTTTGAAAAGCGCTTTACAGGTTTTCAGATGTGTCTGCATAAATTTTCTTGTTTGGTCCTTGCAGCAAATCTGTCAACATCGTAGACATTATTAGTCTGTATATTGAAGGAATGAACTGCATCCTTGAGAGAGTTCATTGCATTATTTCCTCATAAATACGGTGCGTGTCAGGGGCATGACTCTAATGCCAGGTGTCCACACTCCCTTATTCTTGGAGGTGTGACCTGCTAGAACTAGACCTACAGTTCTCGCACGTACAAGTGGGCTTGATGTCTATTTCATGTATGGTCTGTTTTTATTTTTTGTGTGCTCCATTTAATAATGCAGAAATCAACTATGCAAAACAGCAGCACCAAGGCTGATTTCAAATCATCTTTAGATCTAGCACACTAAGTGTATGATTTCACTTGAGAGTTCTGGGAAAGTAAATGCAGTATACCAATCAACAGCTCCTCACAAGGCATACCGCTTGGGTTTCAGTGCACCCATTGCAAGTTCTGTGACCTTGGCCGAGTTCCTGAAGGCTTATTTTTCTTAATGTGTAATGGGGGCACTAATAACATAGTTTCTTTATAGGGTTATTCTGAAAATTAAAAGGCATATTATGTCTGATCTCCTTAGTACAGAGTATGTACTTAGTACGCATTTGGTAATTGTTAGCAATTAATCAAGTTAGAATGAAACATCAGCGTACATGGAGGCCACTGGAACAGCAAAATACACAAGCATGAAGGAAAGAGAAATTGTTGAGGAAATGAGAACGGTTAACTAAAAAGAACTGTGATAGCTGCTATTCCTATTCCCATTTGGCATGTAGGAAACTGTAAACAGAGAAGACCCTTCCGAACCTAATAATAAAAGTAAGTCAAATAACTTACAAAATCAGGTTTTGGGGAGAGGTTTTTGTTATAGGGTATGTCGCTTGTCAGAAAGACAGAAAGCGAGAAATCACCCCCCAGGGGGGATGGTCACGCCGCAATCCCTTCTCCTCTATTCTCCTCTCGGGATCTTGGGCACACACGCACACGCGCCCGGTGTGAGTTTAAGCCACCAGGTCCAGAACTCGAACCATGCTCGACTATGTGGGAGTCCAGCCACATAGTCATTACACCAACTGCTGGTCCCCAAAATCAGTTATTTTAGCCTGTCCAAGAAAAAGGCCCAAAGAGTAAGTAACTGAATGAAATACAATCCAAGTATGACACCAACTAGTGTATATAGGTTCCACAACTTCTTTCATTTCTGAAATTTTTTTTTTTTTTTTTTTGAGCATCCCTAAGTGCTCCAAATCCAAAGGGTATCTTAACTTCTCATCTCTTTTTCACTGATCTCTACTTAAAATATGTATGAGGGCAAGAGAACCGAGAGGCACACCCTGTGAGAGTGGGTACATGATGTCTGCTGCAGGCCCAGGGTGGACAGTAGGAGTTGACAGAAGTGCTCCTGTGTTCTGGCCTTTGTCTGATCAGGTAGCAGAGACAGGAGGACTCACGGGTCCTCTCCTGCCTGAGGTGCAAACACAAGACCGAACCTTAGCAGGGCAAGAGGTTGAACTAGAAGAGTTGAGCCTTCTCCTAGCAGCCTGCCAAGTCTGAAGGCAATCTGGATAGCTGACAGAGGCCTCCTGATACTCTCCACTGAGAGACCCAGTGTCTGTCTTCTATTAAGGGATGGAAAGGGGAGTTGAGAGAGGAGTTCCCTGTCACCAGTGCAGAGTACAGGAATGGCAGAGATAAGAATTGAGAGAAACTCCTCAGGTCCTCTGGGATTTGCAGGAGTACTAGGAAATGGCCTTCATCAGGGATAGGGAAAAAAGGTGTCTGGGAACCAGCAGTTAGCGTAATGGCTATGTCACTGGACTCCCACATAGCTGACCGTGGACACAGACGTGCACAAACACATCCGCACGTACACACCCAGGTAGGTTGCCATGTGGAGGTGAAGGCAGAAGTCGGGGTGATCGAGCTGAAGATCAGGAA
>NW_006159648.1:1545315-1559271 GCF_000334495.1 Tupaia belangeri chinensis
CAAAGATTGCCAGCAAATGACTGGCAGCTAGGGGAGAAACTCAATGTCCGTCATTTCAGCCACCTAGGTCACGGTGCTTTTTTACAGCAGCTGTGGGAAACTAGTATCAGCCAAAATAAAAAGTCAATAGGGAAGGTTAAATACAGTAGGTTAAAAATACTGGGCTAGCCTGTGGCGTAGTGATTAAAGTGGCTAGATCCTACATAGCCAACTGTGCGGTTCAAATCCTAGACCCATCGACTTAAACATACCAGACAGACACACTTGCATGCATGCCCCAAATCCTGAAAGCATTGAGAAATGGAAGAAAAGGTATCGCAGTGTGACTATTTCCCATGGAGGTGCTTTCAAACTTTTCCTGTCTCTGTGACAAGTATATGTGCCCTTTGGAAAATTAAAAGTAACAAAGAAACTGGATTTACCTATTCACGAAACCAGGCAAAAGAAAGAACAGATTTATACTCAACTGCATGAGTATAAATAGATCCCATATCCCAATTAAAGGCAGAAATGATCAGACTGGTTCATAACTGTCAGTTTCTCATAAAAATTAATATACAGCAACTTGATGGTTCAGTAATTTGAATCCCAAGTCTTTATGAGAAATAAAAACATAGATTCACAAAAAATTTGTACAAGAATGTTCTTAGTAGCTTTATTGATAATAGCCGAAAGCAGGAAATAGTTTATTCTTCTCGAGCAGAATGGATAAAGAAACTGGTATATTCTTACAGCATGAAGTAACTAACCAATATAAAAGAATAATCTACTGATAGGTGTAACAACAAAAAGTGACTCTCCGGAACACAGTGTTGAATAAAAAGCCAAATACCACAGAGTGTAAACTATAAGATTTATTGGAAATAGAAATCAGTGGAGGTTGGAGGAAGGAATACTTGAGGGGATTCAAGAGGAAGGGAGTCCAGGGAACAAGGGTAATGGGATATCTTATACTTCATAGAGGTGTGGGCTAGCTGAATCTAGGAATTTCTCAAAACTGATTGAAATGTTAAGATCAGTTTATTTTACATATGTAACTTGGAAAAAATTTAAAATGTGAATAAAAGAAACATGTAGCTATTCTGGGATTTTTTTTTTAAAGAGGGATTTTTGCTGTATGGTATGTGTACTCGTTGGAGAGACAGAGAGAGACAGAAAGCGAGAAATCTCCCCCTGGGGGAGATGGCCACGCCACAATCCTTTCTCCTGTCAGGATTTTGGGTACGCACACACACATGCCTGGTGTGTATCAAGCCTCCGGGTTGGGACTCAAGCCACAGTTGACCATGTGGAAGTCCAGCGAAATAACCATTATGCCATCTGCTGGTCCCAACTTTCTTTCTTTCTTTGATGAGCAAGAGAAAGACACAAGGACCTGCAACAAGGTCTTTTTACACCCAAATCCTGTCCCCAGGCTTCTAGTCAGCTAAGATCACAGGCAAGCCAGGCACATAGTTGTGTTCAGGTCAACCCCAGGAACTGGGATCCTATTAGGGATCCCATAGCACACGGAGGTACCCATCACCTGTACCACTATGACTGGTATTTTTTCTTTTTTTAGAATAATTTTATTTAACTTTATTATTATTTTAATTTGACCGGAGAAAAACAGAGAGAGGGGAGGGAAGGAGAAAGAGAGAGAGAGAACGTGAGAAAGCAGACTGCCAGGTCCGAGACTTGAACTGCAGTCACCATGTGGGAGTCCAGCTTCTTTAACCACCACACCACCTGCCAGCCCCAGTATGTTTTATTCTTTTAAATCAGACTATATCTATCTTTAGTGGTCACTGTTCACCATATTCTAATCTACTGCTATACTACTACTACAAATACTTAGTGCAAATGTGTATACTTTGAGTTTCAGTTTATAAAGTATTCTGTACACACCGTATTCTGTTGGCCTTCAGATTTACTCTGAGTCCTACAGGCAAGGTTCAGGATGCTTGACTTTGTAGAGGAGGTCATGTGGCTCCTGTGTTTCCAGAATTATCAAGGTGATCAGTGGGCAGAGCGGATCAGTATTTTTGACTCTGACATCCTTTCCTAGATGCCTTCTACTAAAAACTCAGATATGTAAATTTAGTTCCTCCCACTTCCTTCCTCTTCTCCTACATAAAGCCTCAGTTATATGTAAATTCAGACCCTCCCACGTGTCTTCACTGAAGTTACTTGCTCTCAGTTTTATTTATGGGAAGTCCATCCTCTTTAGTCTCAAGCAGCATAAGGCTTGGTGGCCCAGTGAATTGCTCACACCATAAGCCAAGTCAGACTGGACTGTCCTTCCGTGTCCAGGAGTGGTCCCTGCTTACGAAAGCATCCAGGAGACCAGTCACAGCAGTGAGATTATTTTCTATTAAGTACAGTAAGTTTAGAAATCAAAGTCTTTGCACCCTAAAGTAGAAAACTCATTTTTCTGCCATTCACCTCTTCCCTCCCCCAAATGGTAGGTATATTGTGATGTTTATTTAAAAATTTCTGGTTGTTGAGGCCTTTGGTCTTTGCAATTGTTTTAGGTGTAAAACATATGTTTGGAATATTATGTAACATATTAGTAAATAATACAGCAAAAAGCATCCAGAATAGAACATTTCAAATAGAAGGAAAAGAAAAAGCAGGGCCAGTTGTATAACATGCATAAAGGAATAAAAATAGTCTCTTTTTCTGAAAGCTGACAGGTGATGGCAATACGATTTTCTTAATAAGAATAAAGCAATTATTTTTACAAAAAGATTATCTTTTACAAACCTTGTGTTTGTGTTTAATGACTTTTTCTTGCTTTTCATTTGTTTATTTTTTTTCTTTCAACTTTTGCCATAGGGCATGTGTACTTGCAGGGGTGGGGAATGGGGAGATGGAGGGGAGGAGAGAGAGAGAAAGTGAGAAAGCACTCTCCACAGGGATGATCACGCCTGAAGGTGGTGTTTAAGCAGTTGAGTCCCACAAGGCTGACCGCTTGGTTCAAGTCCCAGACCAACAGCTTGGCAAACACGTTGGGTGTGTGTGTGCAGTATCTTAGTAAAATGATTCTATGCGAATTTTTATATTTGAGAATACTGTCTCCACAAGGAGAATTGAATATTACTGCAGTGTTCTAAGAGTGGTTATCAAAACTTACATATGTACAAAATCTCAGAAAGTTAAAACTTTTGAGAGTTACATTTGCAAACAGAGGAAAGTATGAATGTGAATTCTAACCCCTCTGGAAAACAGCTTTATTATCCAAAATAGTACTGAGTCATTAGAGGAATTGATTTAGTTCAATGAATAAAATCTATTATATTCTTCTGCTGAAGAATTTACTGAAACAACTAGAAACTGAAATAGCAAAGCAGTCATGAAATCTCATTAAAAATAATTTAAAAAGGAGTGGGTTAAAGAGAATAAATTCACATTTTTCTCATTTGATATTATGTGTTCATGAATACAGTTTTCAAACTTTAGTCATATAGCACATATTAAATTTTAGCACAATTAAATTTAATATTGACCATCTTTTCTAATACTTTTAGTGTCGAGATTTTTCACTTGACCTTCATGTTGAGTTACATGAAAACACAATTGAGACCATGTATATTTCACAGAAGCTACTAGGTGTTCACACTCATTAAAGGAGAGTGAAATTGTCTGAATAAATTACTTGTGGCTTTCCTGCTGGCAGCTGGAATCTGGGGGACAGTTCAGAGTGTAATAACCTTACTCCCTGAACAGGCCCTGGTCAGAATAGTTAATACCAGATTTTAGTTCTGGCAAACTGACTACTTAGAATTATTTAAACTGCTGTGACCAAATGATCAGATTAAATCATGCTGCTGCCACTGAGCAAAACAGCTCAACAAGCAGAATATGGTAAGAGGAAATAGAGCGTGTCTCGTGGTGGTTAAGGTGACTGGATCCCACAGGGCCCTCGGTGCAGTTCAAGTCCCTGACCAACCCCGGACACTTGTGTGTGCGTGTGTTCAAAATCCCAGGAAAAGAGCAGAGGAGAAGAGATTACGGTATTCCCCCATAGTGGGCGTGCTTTCTCAGTTCCTCTCTCTCTTTTTCTCTTTCTTTCCTCTTCTACAAGCTTGCATGACCTCTGGCAAAATTAAAAAAAAAAAAAAAGGAAGAAAAAGTAATTAAATACAAATATCAGGTTGGTAACAGATAATCATTTTAATTGCTTTATTTTTATTAAGAAAATTGAGTTGGGACCAGCCGTTAGCGTAATGGCTATGTCACTTGACTCCCATGTAATCAACTACAGTTCGAGTCCTGGACCCGGTGGTTTAAATTCATACCGGGTGCGTGTGCTTGCTTGCCCAAGATCCAGAGAATAGAATGTAAGAGAAGGGATTGCGGCGTGGCCATCCCCCCTGGGGGGTGATTTCTCGCTCTCTGTCTCTTTCTGTCTCTCTGGCGAGTGCATGTGCCCTATAGCAAAAACCTCTCTTAAAAAAAAAAAAAAGAAAATTGTATTGACTTCACCTGTCAGTTTTTAGAAAAAGAGAACGTTTTTATTTCTTTACACATTAGTCAGCAGATCTCATTGTTATTCTTGAATTCTGCATGGATAGGCAGCTCTTGGTTCTTTTTTTTTTTTTTTTTTAAAAAAAAAAACAAAAAACACAGAAATACTTTGTCTAAGATAAGCTTCTTTTGTGAATTAACAAGAGATTGGAAGAAAATCTTCCAACAATGTTGGAAGAAAAACTTACAACAAATTTCTGAGTTTCTTTTGGTACTCAGTGTTTTGGACCGATACATCTTTCAAAGTTTCTGTAAGCTGTTTTAAAATGGATTTTTGATCTCTATATGTTATTTCCACTTAAACATTCTAGTCTTTCTAAATAATATTGAAAGGAAGATAGAATACTGAGGTCACTAAAGGGCTCAAAGTCAGCTAAACTTTCCTTCAAATGAAGTCCCTACTAGTCTCATTTTACCCAATTCTTCATTTTAAAAATAGGGTTAAGAATAATAAAATCTATCTTATATAGTTATTTGATGAACCAATATGGACAAAGAAAATGATTCCTGAAAAGTACTTGACATAATGCTTGTTAATGTATTATTTATTTATTATAATTATTTTAATCACCTGTAAATGCTGAAATAAGTCAATATAAGATTATTTGGTTAGTCTCATGATAAACCTTTCAAAGTAATTAGCTATCATCTTTTTAAATGAATCCTCAGACACTTAAAAGAATTCCTACTTGATTATTAAGTATTCACTTTTTGGTATCCTCTTCCCTTTGACCTTTCCTTCTGTTATTTTCTTGATATCCTTGTCACCAAGTTTCATTTTTTTTATCCTTTATTTGCACATACATCTATATCATATATATGATAATTGATAGCATCCTTCTTCAAATGTCTTTTCAAATAACACTAAGAATGGTGACTAGTGAGTGCTTACTCTACATGATCACTGTGTAAGCATTCTGTCATTTAATTTTCAGAATTATCCTGAGAGGCTGGCTTTATTATTCTCAATTTATAGAGGAAAAAACTAACATTAATAGAGGTTCATTATCTTGCAAAGGTGGTAGAACCAGGATTTGTGCCCATGTCTGTCTGAGTACCTTTCTTTTCACACATCGATAGGCAAGGGTATTAAATCATGACTTTATGCTACACTAAAGTCTCATTAATGTTTTATATATGAGGGAAAAAGTATTTTCTTTTGACATTAGTCTTTTTATAATGGGTGCACCATTAGGAATTTTGAAGGATTATGAGAACATCAGTGAAAAGGTAAAATACTCTATCCGAGCTGGCGTGAATTTATTTTTTATTCACAGGTTTCATCTTGATACAGTTTTTGCACAATGATGAGCTTATCCATAAATACACACAAAAATAGCAGCAAAGTTTTCATGCTGGAATTCAATTTTTAATATTGGGTTGTCAGGAAAGTCATGATGCACTCTTGCATAGAAAAACAAAAAAATTTGCCTTGGTTTTCCCAACAGCCTAATATATGAACTAAAAATTTTACGAGAGATTGTATATAAAAAACATACATTTATTGATGATTTTAAATTTTTTCACCTATATTTCACTGTGTATTTTTCTTCTGTTGTGACTTCTCAAATATCAGAAATTACCTTATTTAAAAGAAAGGTTAGGACCAGCCCATGGCTGGGTGGTTAAGGTGACTGGATCCCATTTGGCCAACCACACTGTTCAAGTCCTAAACCTACGGCTTGAGAAACGTGCCAAATGTGTGTGGGCATGCCCAGAATCCAAAAAGGAGCGAGAAATGGAGACGAGACTGCAGTATGAACATTCCCCAGTGAAGGTTTGTTTGACCCTCTTTCTCTCTCTTTCTCCAGTTTTTTTGGCAATATTCTGTTGAACAAATATGTGTTTTAAGAATACCCTATATTATTAGGCTCCATATGATCCGATCAGGGTGCCAAGGCTAGATGAAGGAGTAGAAGACACAATACAAACTCTTTAGGCTCTTTAACTGTCTGTATTCTATTTGATTCTAAGAATTTCAGGTCTTCTACCACCTTAATAAAAATTGAATGAGGGGGCTAGCAGGTAGCATAGTGGTTAAGGCTCTGGACTTGCACATGGTGGACCATGGTTCAAGTTTTTTTTTTTTTGAGTTGTTTTTGCTATAGGGGACATGTGCTCGCCAGACAGACAGACAGAGAGACGGAGAGACAGAAGGAGAAATCAACCCCACCCCGCCCCAGGGTGTATGGCCATGCTGCAATCCCTTCTCCTCCATTCTCCTCTTGGGACCTTGGGCATGCACACACACGTGCCCAGCATGAGTTTTAAGCCACTGGGTCCGGTACTCAAACCATGGTTGACTACATGGGAGTCCAGCGACATAGCCGTATGCTAACTGCTGGTCGCAACCATGGTTCAAGTTCTGAACCCAGAGGCTTGAAACCCATGCTCGGTGTGTGTGGGTACATGCCCAAACTCCAGAGAGGATAATGGAGAAGAAGGGATTACAATGTGGCCATCCCCCCCCCGGGGGTGTGTGTGATTTCTCACTTTCTGTCTTTCTTGTGAGCACACACACCTCATAGCAAAAATCTCTCAAGTAAATAAAAATTTTAAAAATTTATAAAAGAAGAACTCTTTTATACTTAATCCAGGATTCTAGCGAATAGCTTTTAATAGTTGAGAAAAATTCTACTTTTTTTTTTTTTTTTAAGTGGAAGACATTCCTTAATGAGTGATTTTTTGAAGAGCTGTGTTGAAATGAGGCTTGTTCCTTTCTAGGTCACTAACTTAATATGTGAAGTTTTTATCTCCATTGTCATTCTTATCTGTCACAGATATAATTAGTATTGAGAAGATTTTTTTGTTTGGGTTTTTTTTTTTTTTTTTTTTACAAGGATTTGGATCTATTTCTGTGCTGCATAGTCCTCTTTCAAGTCTGAAACAAAATGTTTAATAAACTGTGATTCTGTTTTCTAACTAGAGGAAAAAAGACAGTCTAGAGAATGTTATATTGTTGCTATTCACCAATGAACAGGCAGCAAAGCTAGGAAACTAACATTCATTTAGTAGCTGCATGTGCCATGCACTATTAGGTACCTTACATATATCATTTCATTTACTTTTTGTCTAATCTAGTCATCTAGATATTGTTCCAGTTTTATTGATGAATGGATGTATTTTTTTGTTTTGTTTGTTTCTGGATTTTTGTTATAGGGCATGTGCAGTTGCCCAAGAGAGAGAGACAGTGAGAGAGAAAATGAGAAATCACCCCTAAGGGCAGATGCCCATGCCTCAATCCCTACTCCTCCACTCTCCTCTTGGCATTTTGGGCATGCCCGCACATGCTCCCAGCACTATTTTCAAGCCTCCGGGTCTGGGACTCAAACCATAGTTAGCCATTTGAGAGTCCAGCACTGTAACCACCATGCCACCTATTGGACCCAGATGTGGTATTTTTGAATATAGTTTTATGCCTTAAAAATACTAGGGGAGTGGTAAGAACACTGTTTCCTGTGTCTTCGTCATCCTTTTCATCATTGTCTATACTACGTTTCTCTCTTTTAAGTTTTCCTTCAAATTATAATGTTGGCTAGTGACCACAGATTCTACCTCCTGGAAGTAACCACTTCAATTGTCACATTTTTTAAAAGGTTTTCACCATAGGGTTTATATGCATGCCCGTTGAGGAGTGAGACAGAGACAGAGAGAGGAAAAGTGAGAAATCACCTCCCATGGAGGAGATGGTCCTGCCGCAATCCCTTCTCCTCCATTTACTCCTGCGACTTTGGACACATACTCATGCATGCATGTAGACCCAGTGTGATTTTAAAGCCGCTGGGTCCAGGACCTGAACTGCATTTTGACTACGTGGGAGTCCAGTCCCTTAACCACTATGCCACCTGCTGGCCTATCTGTAGTCATGGTGTAATGCTACTTATATCTACTACATATAAGAAAACAGGGTCTTACTGTCTACACTACTCTACAACTAGATATTTGCAGTTCAACTTGGGGAATGCATGCTGGTGAAGGTAGTCCTATCCTTGTCAATTTTAACATTGTATTTGTATGTACCATTACTTATTAGTGAAAAATCAGGTTCATGAATTTTTAAGAAAAGGCTATAGTCAGATATTATAAGACTTAGTGCTATATTTTAAAAATGTAGGCCTATAACTAATTCACCCTTAATAGCAGAAACATCAAAACTTACCAAATTGAAGGTTTTTTTGTCTTGTTTTGTTTTTGTTCTTTTTGGAGAGGTTCTTGTTATAGGGCACTTGAGTTTGCCGGAAAGACAGAGACAGAGAGATAGAAAGTGAGAAATCACCCCCAAGGGAGGATGGCCATGCCACAATCCCTTCTCCTCCATTCTCCTCTCGGGATCTTGGAAATGCATGCACACATACTTCTGTGAGTTTAAGCCACCAGGTCCAGGACTCGAACTGCAGTTGACTACATGGGAGTCCAGCAACATAGCCATTACACTAACTGCTGGTCCCCCATGCAGTTTTTAAGGCTGCATGTGTTTTTCATCTCAGCACATTTGTCTTTGACTTGTGTGCCTTCAGTCCTCAGTAAATTTCTAGGTGGGACTTGTTTTGTCTTTGTATTTTCTTTCTTTCTCTTGTTTGATTGATGATTTGTTTATGTATTTTGTATAAGGATTTGGGAGTTTGTCTTTTCTTTTTTGAGAGATTGTTGCTATATGGCATGTGCATTTACCAGAGAGACAGAGAGACAGAGAGTGAGAAATCTCCCCCCTCCCCCCACCAGGGGCATGGGCACGCTGAAATCCCTTCTCCTCCATTCTCCTTTTCAAATCTTGGGCACATATGCACACATGCCCGACATGAGTTTCAGGCCACCGGGTCCAGGACTTGAACCACAGTTGACCACATGGGAATCCAGCATCTTAACCACTCTACCACCTGCTGGCCCTAGGTGTTTGTGTGTATGGGTGTGCACACATGTTCATGGGTGTGCCCAAAATCCCCAAAGGAGAAATGGAGGAAAAGGGATCGTGGCATGACCGTCCTCCATGGCTTGCTTTCTTTCCTTTTCTTCATCTCTCTCTAGTGTGCACCATCTAGCAAAATTAAAAACAAAACAAAAAACACATGCCGACTTCCAATATAAGTGCATGCGCATATACCTTTGATTTTTTTTAAGAATAATTTAATTTGACTTTATTTATTTTTATTTGACCAGAGAGGGACAGAGCAAGAGAAAGAGAGAGAAAGAGAGAAAGCAAGCTGTCAGGTCCTGGATTTGAACCATGGTCAGCCGTGTGTGAGTCCAACGCTCTTATCCACGCCACCTGCTGGCCCCAGTGCACATGTACCTTATGTCCATCCTCAGTCATATTATGGTATATATTTTGTAAATCATTGTTTAGATGGAGAACCATGAGCTCTTCTATGATGGTCTTCATTTATCCTTTTCCAATTTGTAACATTTATATATCTCATCATTATAACTACCTTTCTTTCTGTAGCAAGTTTCTTATAACTGCTGTCAGTTGAATAATTAATGCATTAATCTATTACTAAGCACTTGCTATGAGCATAAAAATGTGTAAAGCACCAATGATATAAAAGTGAATCATCTTGGCCTGCAGTTGGCATCACTTGGAGACACACGCATGCGCGTGTCTGAGGTCTGACAGTGGCCAAGAACAAATTTAGAGGTCAGAAGTCCAGGAATGTATTTCACATAGCTAGCAAAAACAAACAAACAAACAAACAAAAACAAACAAAACAAAAAAAACAAACTTCAAGGCTAAAAACAAAGCAAAACCAGTTACTACAAATCTTAAGATAAACATTGTAAATGATGAAAAAGTAGAGTGAATAAACTTTTGCAAACATACAAAAAGAATCTGCACACCTTTCAAGAGGCCTTTCTCTTGAACTTGTGCAGAAAGATCTGATTCCTCAGCGGCATCTTGAAAATGAACCTGTTAATGTTGATGAAGCTACAAGATTAAAGGCTCAGTTGTAATGCAGTGATGATTTATCAAAGTACCCAAAAAGTTCAATCAATTAAATATTTGATACCAAAAAAATGAATCATGTTCACAATCCCTTGGGTGTGTCATCAATAACATAAATCAGTCTAAGCTACTATGAAGTGAACAGGGTACCCCTTAACTCATGTGGTGAAACCCTACCCCTCAAGGTAACTTAACTGAAGGCAGAGATTTTAGGAGATGATTAAGATTAAACAAAGTCATAATAACAGAGTTGTAATCAGAAATGGTTAGTGTCTGTTATCTTCAAAAAAGAAGAAAAAGAGATCATCTCTCCTCCAACGCACACGCATGCACACACACACACACACACACACACACACACACACACACACACAGAGTAAGGACCATGGGAGGACAACACAGCATGAAGGCTGTAAACAAGCTAAGAAGAGAGCCCTTACCTGAAACCAGCCCTGCTGATCTTTGATTTGGGACTTTCAGCCTCCAGAACTGTGAGAAACAAATTCCAGCTGTGTACGCTGCCCAGTGTGTGTGTGTGTGTGTGTGTGTGTGTGTGTGTGTGTGTGTTTGGTTCCAGCAGCCTGAACTAACTATAAGAAAAGCACATGCAGTATACACACAAGACAAAAAAAAGACTCAACTTTTCAGGACTACGAATTGTAAAGAGCTGAACCCTGAAAAACTTTAATGAGAAAGAACTGTTTTTAACTACAAAGCCCCAGGTTAATAGGCTTGAGTTATTTGTTTATCAGGTATTCAAGTGAGGCAATTGGATATCAGTCTTTCACATCTGTCTTTCTCCATTGGTCCTCTCCTCTGTGTTGCCACCGGGTCCAGGACTTGAACCACAGTTGACCACATGGGAATCCAGCATCTTAACCACTCTACCACCTGCTGGCCCTAGGTGTTTGTGTGTATGGGTGTGCACACATGTTCATGGGTGTGCCCAAAATCCCCAAAGGAGAAATGGAGGAAAAGGGATCGTGGCATGACCGTCCTCCATGGCTTGCTTTCTTTCCTTTTCTTCATCTCTCTCTAGTGTGCACCATCTAGCAAAATTAAAAACAAAACAAAAAACACATGCCGACTTCCAATATAAGTGCATGCGCATATACCTTTGATTTTTTTTAAGAATAATTTAATTTGACTTTATTTATTTTTATTTGACCAGAGAGGGACAGAGCAAGAGAAAGAGAGAGAAAGAGAGAAAGCAAGCTGTCAGGTCCTGGATTTGAACCATGGTCAGCCGTGTGTGAGTCCAACGCTCTTATCCACGCCACCTGCTGGCCCCAGTGCACATGTACCTTATGTCCATCCTCAGTCATATTATGGTATATATTTTGTAAATCATTGTTTAGATGGAGAACCATGAGCTCTTCTATGATGGTCTTCATTTATCCTTTTCCAATTTGTAACATTTATATATCTCATCATTATAACTACCTTTCTTTCTGTAGCAAGTTTCTTATAACTGCTGTCAGTTGAATAATTAATGCATTAATCTATTACTAAGCACTTGCTATGAGCATAAAAATGTGTAAAGCACCAATGATATAAAAGTGAATCATCTTGGCCTGCAGTTGGCATCACTTGGAGACACACGCATGCGCGTGTCTGAGGTCTGACAGTGGCCAAGAACAAATTTAGAGGTCAGAAGTCCAGGAATGTATTTCACATAGCTAGCAAAAACAAACAAACAAACAAACAAACAAAAACAAACAAAACAAAAAAAACAAACTTCAAGGCTAAAAACAAAGCAAAACCAGTTACTACAAATCTTAAGATAAACATTGTAAATGATGAAAAAGTAGAGTGAATAAACTTTTGCAAACATACAAAAAGAATCTGCACACCTTTCAAGAGGCCTTTCTCTTGAACTTGTGCAGAAAGATCTGATTCCTCAGCGGCATCTTGAAAATGAACCTGTTAATGTTGATGAAGCTACAAGATTAAAGGCTCAGTTGTAATGCAGTGATGATTTATCAAAGTACCCAAAAAGTTCAATCAATTAAATATTTGATACCAAAAAAATGAATCATGTTCACAATCCCTTGGGTGTGTCATCAATAACATAAATCAGTCTAAGCTACTATGAAGTGAACAGGGTACCCCTTAACTCATGTGGTGAAACCCTACCCCTCAAGGTAACTTAACTGAAGGCAGAGATTTTAGGAGATGATTAAGATTAAACAAAGTCATAATAACAGAGTTGTAATCAGAAATGGTTAGTGTCTGTTATCTTCAAAAAAGAAGAAAAAGAGATCATCTCTCCTCCAACGCACACGCATGCACACACACACACACACACACACACACACACACAGAGTAAGGACCATGGGAGGACAACACAGCATGAAGGCTGTAAACAAGCTAAGAAGAGAGCCCTTACCTGAAACCAGCCCTGCTGATCTTTGATTTGGGACTTTCAGCCTCCAGAACTGTGAGAAACAAATTCCAGCTGTTTACGCTGCCCAGTGTGTGTGTGTGTGTGTGTGTGTGTGTGTGTGTGTGTGTGTGTGTTTGGTTCCAGCAGCCTGAACTAACTATAAGAAAAGCACATGCAGTATACACACAAGACAAAAAAAAGACTCAACTTTTCAGGACTACGAATTGTAAAGAGCTGAACCCTGAAAAACTTTAATGAGAAAGAACTGTTTTTAACTACAAAGCCCCAGGTTAATAGGCTTGAGTTATTTGTTTATCAGGTATTCAAGTGAGGCAATTGGATATCAGTCTTTCACATCTGTCTTTCTCCATTGGTCCTCTCCTCTGTGTTGGGCTTCCTTTTACGTTATCGTTTTGTCCCTTGGCAACACCACGTTTATTAGATTGACCTTTCAAACAGAGTTTGAAGATTATCAGCAAACATTTCCCCACTGTCTTCAGCAAAAATTCCAGATTTGGTGTCATTACTGTCTTTTGGAAGCATGCCTTACCCCTGAGCCAGTCTTTCTGACCAGGAGGTGAAGTAGCAGGGTCATGGATCACATGTCCCCCCAGGTTGAGAATAGGAGCAAAGGACTCACCAGCACAAGGTTCACATTTCAAGAATGAAGCCAGATGGACAGACAGATGTCAACTATTGGGTCGTCAGAAAAGTAATGACTCATTTTTCCAGAGGAAAACAGAAAAATATGTCATGACTTTTCCAACAGTCCAGTACATTCAGATAACCTCAAAAGTTCTAAAGAAACTTTTCAATAATATACTAATTCTATAGATTTAGGATTTCCTACAGTAATATTTCATTGACATGTTTTGGGCTAAAAAAGAATTTGACTTTCATCTTTGGCTATATACATTGAAAAATATTCTAGGGACCAGCAGTTAGTGTAATGGCTATGTCGCTGGACTCCCATGTAGTCGACCGCGGTTCGAGTCCCGGACCCGGTGGCTTAAACTCACGCCGGGCGCGTGTGCGTGCGTGCCCAAGATCCCGAGAGGAGAATGGAGGAGAAGGGATTGCGGCGTGGCCATCCCCCCTGGGGGGTGATTTCCTGCTTTCT
>NW_006159648.1:1559487-1562627 GCF_000334495.1 Tupaia belangeri chinensis
ACATTTTATTTATTTATTTATTTATATGAATGTAAATACAAATAAAGCATGATTTATATATTTGATTTCCCTTACTCATTATTATCTACAGGTGAATTTAAATATTTTTATATGGATATGTAAAATTGTTAATATTTTATAGGGAAAGTACTGACTTGAAAATTAAATATTATAATGATTTGAGAATTCTACTCCATTTTATGTTCTGATATTCCCTGAAATAAAAATGATTATGAAATTTATATTATGTAGTATAAGACTGGAATCTCCTTTTAAAGAAAGCTTCTTTTGCTTTTATGTATTTAAGCATATGAGAGAAATGAGAAAGAAATAATGATTTTAGGAAGTATTAATAGTTCTCTAAAAGTCATGACTTTTTTGTATGAGTTGTCTTTTTATTGCTAATTTTTGTGACTAATTATCAGCAGTATTAATACATAAGAGACCATTTTTTTATATCAAAGAAGTAGTATGTGTATTCTCACACATACTGTTGCATAGTCACCAAAGTCATGATGTATTTTTCCATTTTTCTATGCAAAAATGCTTCAGGACTTTCTTAATAACCCAATATATGGCTTGGCTTTTTAAATTCATGAAAGAACCTTAGGAAGTGTAGGTGCATGCACACGTACCCTGAATGGTTTTCAAGCTACTGGATCTGGGATTTGAACAGCATAGTTGGCCATGTGGGATTTAGTTGTCTTCACTATGCCACCAGCTGGTCCAGCCAATGATTTCTATATACTGGGCACTTGGTATGGTAAAATTTGGGTATGAAATGGCAAATTAGAGTCCCTTGAATAATGTTATAAATAAGATTTATTTTGCTTTCCTTCTTATGAAACTTCATGTATACAGTTGACTTGAATTTAATTCAAATAAAATGTTAGAACATTACATTTTGAGTAAAGACATAGTTTTCCTCTGGATTGCTAAGGTTCTAGATTTTACTCATTGGTATTAAAAAGGAAAATACCTACATCTTCGTTAATATTGAAAGTCAGGATTAGGGGTTGACTCAGTCCCATGTGTTTTCCCAGTTAACTTTTAATGCATTTTCTTAATTAGATGTTTTGATGTTGTAATAAAGCATTCAGCTTTTTTTTTCCCCATTGCCAAATGGATATTCAGTGTTCTAAACGTGAGGTATGCTTTTCATCTTTCAATAGTAAATGATATAGAGGGGCCAACAGGTGGCATGGTGGTTAAGGGTGCTGGACTCCCACATGGCCAACCATGGTTTGAGTTGTGGACCTGGCAGCTTGCTTTTGCACTTTTTTCTCTCTCTGTCCCTCTCTGATCAAATAAAAAAAATAAATAAAGTTAAAATAAAAAAATAATTACATTTTAAAAAGAAAATGATACAGATAAAGGGCTGTTAAGTGGCGTATTGGTTAAGGCTCTGGACTCCTACGTGGTCGACCCTGGTTTGAGGCCCTGACTCAGTAGCTTGAAACTCATACCAAGTGTGGGTGCGTGCGTGCCCAAAATCTCTCTGAGAGGAGAATGTAGAGAAGGAAATGCCGGGTGGCCATCCCCCCAGGGGAGTTCTCACTTTCTATCTCTCTGTCTCTGTCTCTCTGGCAAGACAGCAAAAATCTTTTTATGAAAATGAAACAGATTTTTTTGTATGTTTTTTAATGTTTTCTTTTGGTGCTGCTATTTATATGTATGACTCTAACATAGCATCTTAAAACATCTTTAAAGAGTCGTATGACTGATTGATTAATTATTTGTATATGAAGTTAAACTTTATGTGATTATTTGCTGAGTGAAAAACATTTGTAATAAGGGACTTTATATTTTGGTTGAAATACACAAAAGGCGTATTCTGTGACCTTTCACTGCCTTGTGCTGTGGTTTCCAGAAGTCCTTGATCATTAGGGTAAATACATATTGGTGCCCATAACCCTTAGTTTTGGAATCTCAATTTTAAAACTACATGTTAAAAATGACAACATAAATTACTTATTTGGGGGGACCAGCGAGTGGCATGGTGGTTAAGGTGCTGGACACTCCCACATGGCTGACCATGGTTCAAGTCCTGGACCTGGTGGCTTGCTTTCTCACTTTCCCTCTCTCTTTCTCTCTCTGTCTGATCAAATTAAAATAAATGAATGAATAAATAAAAAATAAATAAAGTTAAATAATTCTTTTTAAAAAATTATTTATTTGGTGCCCACATAAAATACAAGTCACGAAAAATTTTTTCCTATCTGTTCCTTACCATTTTGTCAGTTCTGGCAGGTTGAACTGTTGTACTGGGTTGCCGGAAAAGTCATGATGTATTTTTTTTTTTTCCTGTGTTTTTCTATGCAAAAATGTGTCATGACTTTTCTAATACTCAATAGTTTTATGGACATATTCCTGTGCTGGGTCTCTGTGGACAGAAAGGAAAGCCAATATAGGGTATAGAGTCAAACCAATTAATTTCCTAGCTGTATCTGTTTCTTCTTCCAACATATTAGCATCATGCTTGCTAGTTAATGACTTATTCATGTAGTTAGTAAGTAGTATGAATAGTTAACTACTTATTCATATCCGATGTCCATTTGGACATTTCAGCTGCTTCATTTTTAAGTCCCGCAATTTTCTTTCTTTGCTAAACTTCTGCATTTCTAAGTCGACAGACTACTGGGGCCCTCTCCTACTATTTTTTTTCCCCTTGGAAAAGCAGTGAACACTTTCTCCAGTTGGCCACAATTGCCAATTGTCTACCCTTTTGATACATCTTATTTGTGCTTTTTATTTGTAACAGGGTTTATTTAGCTAGTGGATGAAAGTACTTGAAATACGATAACAAATAAAAAGCATCTGTGTTCTTTCTCCTCTATTCTTGTTCTTCTCTTTTAGAGGTCTCCATTTTCCCATCATGTTTACATAACTTACTTCCAGCTGAGAAGCCTGATAGTGGCTTTCCCTCAAGCTGACCAAGCTGACGCAGGTATTGTTCTATAATTAGACTATAGGGAATGCTGCAGAAGGAAACAGCCACCTCTTTCCTGCCTCAAGGGACTGTTTGTCATCTTTGCAACACACTCAAACTTCGTATCCCTTAAGAGCCACAGTCTACTGTCATACATGTATAACTTAGGTAAACAAAATGTTTATTTATAATTATGAATGTGTTCAATAAT
>NW_006159648.1:1563049-1593279 GCF_000334495.1 Tupaia belangeri chinensis
ATGGGAGTTCAGTGACATAACCATTATGCTAACTGCTGGTCCCACACCTGTTACGTATTTCAAGGTACCCAGTTTAGGACTCAAATTGTGCATTCACCATGGTGGTATCCTACTGCCTTAACCACTATGCAACTTGCTGGCCCAAAACAAACAAAATAAATTTCTCAGAGTTCTCGACCCTGGGAAGTACAAGACCGTAGTGCTGGTTTCTGCTTGGCATGTCATGTGGGCCTTCTTGCTGTATCATCCCATCGCAGAAGGGTAAGCAAGCATGAGAGACAGAGAAAGTGTAAGCAAGAACCCCACGTTGGATTCCCACGTGCTGGACTCCCATGAAGGTGACTGCGGTTCAAGTTCCAGACCCAGAAGCTTTAGAAACTCACACCAAGCATGTATGCATGTGTGCCCAAGATCCCAAGAGGATAACCTTTAGAAAAATAATGTAATTTCACAGTTCTGATTCTCTTTTATCGCTTACACACTTATAGGGCCCTGCAGGAATCATTGTGAAGATTATATAAGACAATATGCAGAAAGCAAATTGTGTGGTGTTGAACACAGTGGAAGTGATCAACATGTGTTATCATTACTTATTAACATGGTATACAAAATATCTCTCTTTGAGCCTCTGCTCACCTCCATAACCTTTTCCTTTCTCAGCCTATTTCTTTACACCAAGAGCACCAAAAGACTTCCAAATTACTGTTGGGTTGTTGGGAAAGTCATGACACAGTTTTCCATAGTAAAATACATCAGGACTTTCCTAGCAACTGTATATATTACCATGCCATGTTGTCTTTGACTTTTTCCCTATCTGAATCGCCTTCTCTTCTCTCATTTATTTCCGCACGCTGAGTAGCACTCATCTCATAACAATCAGTTCTAGTGTGAACTCTTCCTGGACACCTGCCCTAAGACCCTTTCCTCTGTCCAGTTATGGGTGTGTCTGTATTAGATTTTTAGGGCTGCTGTAGTGCAGTACAACATTCAATCACTACATGTAAAGAGAATTTACCTAACACGAAATATGCCTCAGACCGGTCCAGTTGAGAACATCGTACATGTTATCATCAACAGGTAATAAACCATTTCTGTGTCCCACAAATGTCATACCTCTGTTTTTGCTCCTGCTTTCCTTCTCTATAGCCTTCCCTTCCCCACCAAAATTATATATTTTTTAATAACCAGAGATGATATTGATTGTTGAAAAGATTGGAAATCACTATTTTATAAAAGTCTAGTTAAAATTTAGTAATGTAATACATGCGAATCATGAAGTCTACTACATAGCAGGCATTCATAAAAATATTTTTCTGCTTATTGTGTGATTGTTATCAAATATTTATGAAACTTTGTCTCTCTAATAGAAATAATCCTTAAAGAACAGTGAAATAACTTGATGTTGATTATTACTAAATCTTTTAAGCTTCAATTATGACATAATGATTATATGTAAGTATTGCATCATAAAATTTTCTAGAGCAATGCATTAGGCATTCTATTTCAAGATTTATTTGCATTTTATATTTGTAACCTATAAACCTAAAGTAAACTCTAATAAAACATATAAAAAGTGTTTAATTGGGACCAGCAATTAGCGTAATGGCTACGTTGCTGGACTCCCACGTAGTCAACCACGGTTTGTGTCCTGGACCCGGTGGCTTAAAACTCACGCCAGGTACGTGTGAGTGTGTGCCCAAGATCCCGAGAGGAGAACGGAGGAGAAGAGATTGTGGTGTGGCCATCCCCCCTGGGGGGTGATTTCTCGCTTTCTGTCTCTCTGTCTCTCTGTTTGTCTGGCGAGTCCCGCCCCCTATAGCAAAAACAACTCAAAAAAAAAAAAAAAAATGGTGTTTAATCTTGGGACCAGCAGTTAGCGTAATGACCATGTCTGGACTCCCATGTAGTCGACTGCAGTTCAAGTCCCAGATACGGTGGCTTAAACTCACGCTAGGCATATGTGCGTGTGTGCCCAAGATCCTGAGAGAATGGAGGAGATGGAATTGCGGCGTGGCCATCCCCCTGGGTGGTGATTTCTCACTTTCTCTCTGTCTCTCTCTGTCTTTCTGGCTAGCGCACATGCCTTATAGCAAAAACCTCACAAAAAATAAAAAGTGTTTCATCTTGTTTGGGCTCAGTAATGGAAAGTTACTCACTAAAACTTTCAGTTTTATAGAATATTCATTATTTGTCTGCTCTCAATGTATGAATAGACATTAAATGCCTATTACTGAAAATGGCAACCGAAGTAATAAATACCTTGTATTTACTTTCCTAAGTGTTGCTTATCCTTTTTCAAAAGCAGGTTACAATACCAGCTTCTCCCCCAGTTCTCTTCTACCTAACCTTAAAATGGTGGTGGTTTTGTCAGCTATGCATAAGTTATGAGGCATTTGTCCCAGATAATAATTCCTTGTCTTGGATTGAGTGTTACAGTCCCACTTTATTATGTTTCTCTCAGATATGTAATAAGGACCACGACTTTGAAAAAGACAGATGTGAAACGCTCCCCGAAGACAGTGTCTGCTCTCATTATTAGATGTCAAGAGTTGTTATCGGAGTCATTCTAAGACAGATCAACTAGCGCTGTTGTCATCTTAAAGCCTCTAGCAATTGTAGTAGACGCTATCCAGTTGGGGGTGATATGTTCCTGCATGCTGGACATGTGGCGAGCCAGATTGCCATTGTGCCAGACTTCCTAGGTGACTTCCACCTGCACGTTAGCTCCAGAAAGAAGGTCAACGCTGAAAATAAATGTAATGTTTTGGGAATGAGAGAGATGTACAGTAAATGGAGGAGAAGCTTTTGGGGACTTTTACAGGAAAAATAACTTCTATGAAAGCTGCATTGTATAGATGTTGTTATGCAAACTTTTTAAAGGCACTGACGGTTTTCAGAGCATGATGTGATTAATACAAATAGTCATGTGAGAATATCATTCCTTTTTATATTTTCAGTGTGGTTTCAGCTGATAAAACACTAAGTCTTCGTTTTGTTTTTAGGAAAGAAAAAATTTAAACACTGAAAATGAAAAATTACTACATCCTACATCTGTGATAATCACTTTTGCTATAAATCCCATAATGGTATTCTCTGAATGTATGCACATGTACAATTCCATAACTTTTTTAGTTTTGCTATAGAATGCATGGGCTTGCCAGAGAGACAGACAGATAAACTGAGAAATTAGCACCCAAGAAAGATGGCCATACCATAATCTCTTCTCCACCGTTCTTCTCTCAGGAGTTTGGGCACAACTGTTTTTTTAATCTTTTCATTTAAACTCCCAGGATGAGGGCCAGCAGGTGGTATGGTGGTTGAGGCAGTGAACGCTCACATTGCCTACTGCAGTTAGACTCCTAGACCTGGTGACTGGCTTTCTTACTCTTCCTATCTTTGTCTCTAGCGAGCACACTTGTCCTGTTGCAAATTTTAAAAATAATAATGATAAATAAAATTCAATTAGAAATTATAAGAAAGCAAAATTCCAGTGTGAGTTTTTTTCAGATTCATTAATGAAAACTTACCTCATTTTTAATCATCTTGTAACATAACGTAGTAGAGGTGCCTTTTAAAATATTTAATCAAACTTTGTTTTCTATAAAGATTACACCATGTCCTTCAAATGTTAAATAATTTTAGGTCTAAAAAGATCTTTTTTTAATATATGTTTCAGGTTTGGTTTTTTTTAGGTAATCATAGTACAAATTTATATAAAGTGCTATTCACTGAAGAAGGTAGCTTTAGATAATGATAGATCAGATAGAGTTTGCCTACCACAGACCTTCCATTAACCCCCACCTTCTTCCCCTCAACTCGCAAAACTAACTTGTTCACTCTCTGCTAAGTGATCAGATACTTAAGAGAAAACTGGGCTCTTCTCTGGCTCAAAGATGTTGACCCTGAACTGGGCAAAACCAGTCATGTTGGCTGTCATTCCTCCAGTGTGGTCATTTAAGACATGGGTATAGTGGCATGGCATGGCATTGACTCATTGAGGCCTATCCGTAGGGATCGTCTGCTTGGTTGTTTATGTGTAGAACACCCATACTCTTGTTTTGTATCGTTTTGCTTATTCATCCGTTTCATCCATGAGAAAGAGAGGAAGAGAGAGAGACAGAGAGAAGAATCCCACTTGGGGCTTGATTTAACAGTCTGGCCTAGTCTCAGCCAGCCCTGATCACACGTGCAGGCGGGTCTTGGAACCTACACCCAGGACCTCACCCGTGTAGGTGCGGTTGCGTCACCACGGCCTTCTGATACTCCTAGAAAAGTTAGCCTGTTCCTCTTGTATGTATTGCTTCTTGAGGGTGCCATAAATCCAAGCAGGTAGGATGCATGACCATGTGACTGACTGAGGTCTTGACTGGGCTTACCATGGACAGTCAGCCTAACCAGCCCCAGTCCCGGAAGTGAGAGATGATACAATATTACTGGTCTTCAGTCACGGGAAGTCCTGCGCTGTGTTCACAGTCTGCCGTGCTGTGCCATGTCTGTTACATTATACTTAAAAAGCTGAAAACAATGAAAAGTACTGTTGTGTATAAGAAGTGACCATGGCACACTTCAAAATCGTGTAGGACTGTTAGAGATTGTCTCCCTGGATTGTATATTTCTGCTTTTGGATTCTTTCTGTTAAAATTAAGTTCAGATGCATGTGTGCGTGCATATGGTAGCATGAAATGTATGCATGTACATGCACATTCATGTTTACACACACATACACACACAAAGTTATTCATTTGCTTTTGTTTAACACTTTATTAAAAGCAGATGTGAAGAAAACAAAGACATTTCTCGTAGTTATTCCTATAGTTTTCCTTTCATAGGCTTTCAGATGAACTGACTTCAGTATTTCGTATTGGTAAATTTCCTTTTTTAAATGGTCTTTCTGAAGATTTTTTTCTATTCCTTTATCATTTTTATCATTTATAAGATTTTCATTTCATAATATCACATATCAAAAACAAAAAAATCTTAATGGAAAGTTTCAGATGACATCTCTCATTTCCGTCCAGTCATGCAGATAGGACTTTTTGCAGCTCAAAGAAGAAAGGAACGTGTTGCAGCTCACTCATGAATTATGATGAATTAAGTCTGTTACCAACTTAACAAAAAGAAGAGCAGAATAATACGAGTAATCCCGAAAGATAATTTAGATATTAATATACTATTGTACTCTAAGCAAAGTGGACATTGTCTTCACTAAAGAAAACCACATACATATAAAATGCGTATTAAAAGGAGCATTGGGCCAGGAGATTAAGGCAGCTGGAACCCATATATCTGACTTTGTGGTTTGAATCCTGGATCTGGTGGCTTCAAAATCATACCAGTAACAAGAGCATATGTGCCCAAAATCCTGAGATTGGAGAAGGGGTTGTGGTGTGGGCATCTCCCTTGGGGTGGGAGGTGACTTCTCACTTTCTCTCTCTTTCTCTCTCTCTCCGATAAGTGCATGTTCCCTATAGCAAACTTTAAAAAAAAGTACATACATACATACATATGTAATTTTTATATGTGTAATATATATGCTATATGTGTACTATACATGTGACATATATATAACATGTATATATCATAATATGTGTACTGTATATATGTAATGTATATATAGTGAGAAAGAGAGAATATAAAATATTGTTTCCTTATATGTAGGAGAAAATGAGCTATCTTTCTGTTTGCCACCCTCAGGTGATGAAATCAGATTTATTTGGCTGATTATATACACAAGTAAAGAATGACCTACTTTGAAAGGCTGCTACATGTAGATGGTAATAACTAATTCCAGGTGTATTTACTTATTTTTAGAGAGAGAGGTTTTTGCTGTAGGTTGATTGCATTTGCTGGAGAAACAGAGAGACAGAAAGCGAGAAATCGCCCCCCCCAGGGGGATGGCCACACCACAGTCCCTTCTCCTCCAGTCTTGTCTTGGGATCCTATGGCACGCATACACACACTCCTGGCATGAGATTTAAGCTGCCGTGTCCAGGACTTGAACTGCAATCCACCACATGAGGGCTCAGCGACATAACCATTACACTATCAGCTGGTCCCAGTTCCAGTTATTTTTAAGTGAAAATATTTTTTGTAATTCTTTCTAGCCCATGTTACAACATATAATGACTAAAAGATTAGAGCTTAGAAATCTTTGGTACAGAAACCAGGACCAAAATGCTTTTCCAAGCAATGTGCATGAACTTGTTAAATATAAAAGCTCTTTTTTATTTATTTTGGATGTGTATTTCTATGAATTCTACTTATGTGTGTGACTTTGCTAGTTAATTCATTTTTAGAATGGCTCCACAAATAATCTATGGGTGTTGATTGATAAGATAATTTTCGCTGTCAAATATTGCCCTGAAATACATGGGCTATTTGCAAATTGAATGTCCTTGAAAGATTATCACTTTTTCAAACATATTTCTATATTTTCCAAATATTAAAAATTCTCAGGAACAAGTCTTTATAGTTATTTATTTATGTATTATAGTAAGAAGTCTAAATAGTTTTCTATTTTTAAAATTACTGGGGACCAGCAGTTAGTGTAATGGCTATGTCGCTGGACTCCCATGTAGTCGACCGCAGTTTGCGTCCTGGACCCAGTGGCTTAAAACTCACGCCAGGCGCATGTTGCATGCGTGTCCAAGATCCCGAGAGGAGAATGGAGGAGAAGGGATTGTGGCATGGCCATCCCTCCCGGGAGGGGGGGTGATTTCTCGCTTTCTGTCTCTCTCTGTCTGTCTGACGAGCGCATGTGCCCTATAGTAAAAACCTCTTCAAAAAAAAAAAAAAACTACCAATGAAAAATTTTAGAGCATAGGTGAATAATATCATTGTAGCACAGTAGAGAATTTATATTTAAATTTTTTTTTCAAAATAAAATTATTTACTTTAGCCCATGAACATGAAATAAGTCATTTTCATTTGTTTCTACAAAGGCAAAAGAACACTGAAGTATATGTTAAATTTAACACGAATCAATATGGTTTCATAAATAATTCCTCAGTGTTTGCTATCTCACATTTTATAAGGTTTCATGTAAGTCCAAATTGAAAATACTGTACATCCTAATTCCTGTAAAATGCTTTGAAAGTTTATCTTCATTGGTTATCTAAATCTAGGTCAGTTTCCCACTTCTATAGCAATAAGCTTTGTGCACTTAGAATTCCTTTGCGATTAAAAGCTATCAGTAAACAAACATACAGGGACAAATAGGTGGTATAGTGGTTAAGGCACTGGATTCCCATGTGGCTGACTGCAGTTTGAGTCTCAGACCCGGCAGCTTGAAACTCCTGCTGGGCGCATGTGTGTGTGTGTGTGTGTGTGTGTGCCCAAAGTCCCAAGAGAATGGAGAAAGGATTGCAGTGTGGCCATCCACCTGGGGGGTGATTTCTCACTTTCTTTCTCTGTCTCTCCCTCTCTCTTCAGTATGCATACATGCCCTATAGCAAAAGTCTCTCTTAAAACAGACAAACATACAATGTAATTTTGGTCAAATAAAACTCAGAGTGTTTACTTGCACCGAAGAGAATGTATAGGAGAGGAAGCATACCCATCCTTTTAGTAAGTGGAGACAATAATTACTTATTGGAGTATATTAATGGAGACAAATACTTTAGCCACACGCTGCTATAGTGACATGCATCTTGTTATGTCAGACTTCATGGTGACTACCCCAAGAGACCTTGAATTCTGTCTGTGTGTTTTTATTTAAATACCTGTTACATGCTGAATAATGATACGGTTCCCTAATGATAGTAGCACTTCACTCTCCAAAACATATGGATGTCACATAACATGGCTAAGGGGATTTTTCAGATACAAAGATATTTTCTGGTCCTTGAACTGGGCAGATTATCCTGGAATACTGGGATGGACTGTACATGTGGTCATAAGAGTCTTTTGAGGGATACAGGAAAGTCCGACTTGAAGAAAGGTGCTATGAAACCAAAAATGGAGAAGAGGAGAGAAAAGGTGCAATGATGGGTGATTATAAGCCAAGAAATGAGGGGACAGCCTCTAAGAGTCTGGAAAAAAAGCAGGGAAATAGATTTCCCCAGAACCAACAGTGCACCACCCCTGACAACACCTTGGTTTTAGCCATATAAGATTTACGTTGGGGGACCAGCAGACAGTGTCATGGTTACGTGTCACTGGACTCCCATGTCATCAACCATTGTTCAAGTTCCTGACCTGGCACCTTAAAATTCACACCAGGCACCTGTAGAAGGCATGCCCAAGATCCCAAGAGGAGAGTAGAGGAGAAGGGATTGCGGTGTGGCCTCCTCCTCTCATTGTCTGTCTCTCTATTTCTCTTTGTCTCTGGTGAGCACATGTGCCCTACAGCAAAAATCTCTCTCTAAAAAAATTTATAGTTACATTGGACCTCTGACCTTCAGAACTGCAAGATTCTAAATTTCATTGTTTTTAGCTTCTAAATTTGCAACAATTTGATAAGAAAAAAAAAATCACGGCTCTAGATTCTATACTTCCTCCTTACTCGTCTCATCTTGTGTCAAATGACATTGCCCTAATGTAAAGGAGTGTTTGTGAAATAAGATATAAAATCAGAACAATGGAAAGAATTGGAACTAGAGATTCTCCTTGTGAATCAGAGAACGTAGGTGCCATCTCTATTGGCACAATGTCCCATGGAGATCCTGTCATACCATTAGTTTGTAACTTAGAACCAGTTTTCTCAGAAATAAAACTGCCAAAATAGTAGCCTTACTCCATCGATAACTCTTCTTAAATTGCCTCTTAAATTATAAATGGACAACATCATTAAACTTCTTTATGAACACTGGATATATAGCTACAATGTAAGTATGGAAGTTGTGTTTTTTTTTTTACTTTGAATTATTGACTCCTATTTTTTTCTAACCATTTAGTTTCCTAATCATTTATAATCTACATGATTCCTTTTTGATCTCTATATCCATATTTTACCATTCAATAATTGCCTTATCTTTTCTGGTCTTCTAATTCCCCAGTGAACTCCATGTCAGCCGTCTCAGGATGGCAGACAGTGGAAAATAACAAAAGTACTGTCCCAGAGAGGAAGAAGAAAGTTATTCTGTGCATTGACTTTGAGCAAAAAGTGTAGCTATTTATGTATTAATTTAAATTTTCTTGCATGGCTACCTTTTGTCCAAACAACTGAAAGCTCTTAGTTATGCTGATTACCTAAACCATTTTGAGATCTTAACATTATTGTATTATCATGGTAGTTTTTCCCTTTTTATTACAAGACAGTATTAAAACATTTTTCCATTAGAGAATAGTGCCTTCTTGTAGGATTCAAACACTGATTTGTCATATATTAGATACTGTGAATGTCTTCGTTACACTAAATGAGTATGTGTTTCTTCATCACATATGCTTTTGGATAAATGTTGTTGAATAAGTGCTAATGTAAATTAAAAAAAAAAAAAAAAAAAGACAAAACACAGCAAGGCAAGCCAGCTAGTAGTATGGTGGTTATGGTACTGGATTCCGGATTCCACTTGGCTAACCACACAGTTCAAGTCCTAGATCCAGTAGCATGAAAAATACACTATGTTTGTGTGTGTGTGTGTATGCCCAAAATTCCTAGAGGAAAATGAATGAAAGAGAAAGACTTGAAACATGGCCCTCCCCTCTGGGGGCCTTTCTCACTTTCCCTTTTTCTCTCTTCCTTTCATCTCTATTTGGTAAACACATTCACCCTATAGCAAATTTTAAAAAATTCCCATGTTTTCAGCAGAGTTTTATACATTTATATAGCTGAAGCATCATTAGAAAAGTTCCTTAACATCCCCAGAAAGAGGTTGTTGATACTCACTGGCTTTAGAGTACATTAAGTACATATGATGGAAGGGTTTATTAATGGTGAACTCCTGTGGGTTACAGTGACATCACATAAATATACAATAGTATTTTACTTAAATCTTATTTTAGTGGTACCATGGTAAGTCGTTAATACTATGAAATCAGTCAGTATAAGTATAATCTTTGAATGTCTATTATGTCAGAATTTTTCAACATGCAGTTATACTGAATCCTCATTCGTATATGCTTCATCTATAAATATGTTATAATTAAGCTTGAGATAATGGGCTGCTAATTTTTATGTGGGTAATGGAAATAAAAGCAACAACTATTTATTGAATTTAGCAGAAAAGCAAGAAGCTGATCTTTAAGTAATAAGAACTTTGCTATATACTTGATATACACTAAACCCAACAGTATCTTTCTTTTTTATTATTATTACATACTATGAGGTATTATGGCCAACAGAGGAACTCTTTTTTTGCCCAGAGATGACATTTTCATTACCAGGCTTAACTAATTTTGGTCCTATTCTTCTATGAACCATAGCGGAATGAACAAGGTAGGGTAAATGATTCTATATCCTGTTACTAATTCTGTGGTTAGGGAAGCTAGGCATTTTCTCTGGCAGTTGTCAGATGATACTTTTTAAAATAAATACTATTGCTTTAAAATTTGTGCTAATAGCTAATAAAACCTAACATACTAACAGTTATTAAGTGTACTTGATTGATAGATGGCAGTTGTATGTAGGAGGTTTATATGCGGGTTGCATTAAGATTGCATCTTTTTCTTTTCTTTTGGAAAAGTCTGTATGGAAGTAAATATACATTTCTTTCTGTTACTTCTTCTACCTAATACTCAGACATTGATCTTTTCAATTGCTCCATGCCGAGTCTTATTCAGAAGGCCAGGTTTTATAACGCTATTTTAAATCCAGAACCTACTCCAAATACCAGATTCACGTTATAACTGAATGAATCCTAGGCCACTTAGGTATTTCATAGCTGGTCTTTGCTTCATTGAATCATCCTAGTCCTCCTGAGAACCTATAAGGTGAATTAAATCAGGAGCCCAGAGTGACCAGGAAATGTATGACTCATTCTCTCACAAGACTGCAATTCTGGAGTCTAGTGACTGTTATTTCAGTGTCTGAAAAGTAATTTAACATCTCCATATATAATCCTTCCCCTGTGAAATTAGAGGTAGCATTATTCATCTCAGAAAGAAGGGACAAAAAGATTTACATGTATTTTCTCACATTCTGTTGATGGTCTCTTCACTTGGTTAATTGTTTTTTTTTTTTTCTTTTCTTTTTACTATTCATAGGTTTTTAGTTACATGCAATCCAGTTTGTTTAGTTTTGCTTTTGTTGCCGGTGTTTATGGGGATTACACCCAAAAAACTATTGCCTGGAACAGTGTCAAGAAGCTTTTTCTTCTAGCAGTTTTATAGTTTCAATTCTCGTATTTAAGTCTTCAGCTAATTTTGAGTTGATTTTTGTGTGCGTTTTGGGATAAGGATTCAATTTCATTTTTCTACATCTGGATATCTAGTTTTCTCAGCATCATTTATTGAAAAGACTATTTTAGGGCTAGCAATTGGTGTAGAAGTTGAGTTGACTAGACCCTACATAACCAACTCTATTGTTCTAGTCCCATACCCAGTGGCTTGAAAATCATGCCAAGTGGTTGTATATGTGTGTCTAAAATCATCAGAGGAGAATGGAGGAGAAAGGATTGTGGTGTGACCATCCTACCTGTGAGGTGATTTCTCTCTCTCTCACTCTCTGTCTGTCTCTTTCTAGTGAGTGCATACATCCCATAGCAAAAACTAAGAGGAAGAAAAAAATGAAGAAAGAAAAGTTTGTGTTTTCCCCATTGTGTGTCCTTGACAATTTTGTTGAAGATTATTTGACAATAAATATCTGAACTTATTTCTAGACTTTCTATTCTATTCCTTTTGGTTGATATGTCAGTTTAGGAGTTAATATCTAAAATATGTACTCAATTAAGACAACCTAATAGCAAGAAAACAAATAATAGAATTTTTTAAATGGGCAAAGAACCTGCTAAACATTTCTCAAAAGAAGTCAGGTGACCAACAAGTATATAAAAAACTGTTCGACTTGACTAATCATCATGTGAATCAAAACTACAGTGAGATATCACATCATGTACATTAAGATGGCTATGATCAGAAAGGCAAAAACTGAATGTTAATGAAAGTATGGAAAAAAGGAAACCTTTCGGTGGGAATATAATTTGGTATTATCATTATACATAGCAATATGTGGATTCCTTAAAAAAATAAAAATGGTGCTCTCCATTGTCTGTGTGTGTATGTTTGTGTGTGTGTGTGTGTGTGTGTGTATGCATGCCCAAGATCCTGAGAGGAGAATGGAGGAGAAAGGATTGCTATGTGGCCATCCCCATCCCCCCTCAGGGGTGATTTCTCACTTTCTGTCTCTCAGTCTCTTTCTGTCTTTCTGGTGTGTGCACACATCCTATATCTAAAATTTCTCTATGAAAAAAAGGGAAAAAATGGTATAACCGTATAATTCAGCAATTCTACTTCTGAGAGAGAAAAGACAGATATAATAGATTGCAAAAAAAAAAATCAGTATCTTGAAGAAATATCTGCATTTCTTTGTTTATTGTAGCACTATTAATGATAGCCAAGGTACTGATGAACTTAAGTGTTCATCAGTGGATGAATGGCTAAGGAAAAGATAAGATATATACACAAAATATCATTTGACATTTTAAAAAGAAGGAAATGCTATTATTTGTGATGGTATTGATGAACCTGAAGGACATTATAACAAATGAAATAAGACAGAGAAATAAAAAATAATACCTGTCCTCTTTTCTATGAGGAGTCTAAGAAAGTCAAACTTACAGAAATAAGACAGCAGAGGGACCAGAGTATGGTGTAATGGTTCTGTCGCTGGACTCCCACACTAAAAAAAAGGATTTATGTGAACATGCTTTCTAAGTTTGATGAATTCTACAGAAACAGAGCATTAAACCTGTAAATCTTGGACTCAGGATATTCCAAGTAAAGTGGTTTCCAAACAAGTGACTTGGGTTATGGTAGCTTTTGTTTGTATGTATTCATTTGTTTATAATGTAAATCTATTTTCTCCCATTTCAAATGTGTTTCTCATGATTGCTAATTTTTCTGTAACAAATGTGGAAATATCTTTCTTTTTGAGCTTATATTGCTCCCCTTTGTATTTGAACCCAAGACAGATTTATGAGTTTGTTATTTCCTTTCCCCTTTTTTTTGGAGAGGTTTAGGATGCATGCACTCACCAGAAAGATGGAGAGAGACAGAAAGTGAGAAATCATCCCCGGGGTGATGGCCACACTGCAATCCCTTCTTTTTCATTCTCCTCTCGGGATCTTGTTTAAGCCACTGGGTCCAGGACTCAAACCACAGTCATAGGAGTCCAGTGACATAGCCATTACACCAACTGCTGGTCCCATGAGTTTGTTTCTGCAACTTATGTTGTTAAAATTGTATTGCTTTAACTACTAAAAACGTTATTTAACTTTAAGCTTCTTTAAATGGATTTCTTTGTAATGGGAGTACCACTATTATTTATTTTAAGTATAAGGACACATGATCTACTTGAGGTGCAGGAGTACGGATGGCCACATTTGCATCACTGATATAGATAGTTATCTCATCGTCAGCCTTAGGCTTCACATCTACCCAACAGAACTTTAGAACTTGTTGACCCTCAGGATAAAGTGTTAGGCTAAATTACTTGATGAGTGTGGGATATTGGCTTTTATTAATCTTACCCTGATAAAACAGAATTATATTTTTAGTTTAAGACATTCACTAATGAATCAGTTTTAAAGACGAAATAAAATCCTCATTAAGCCTGACAAATGGTAGCCTCAGGTATATACAACACATTTTTTTTCCCTAAACCAAAATGAATTTAGCTGTAAATGTTCCTTATGCTATGGATATCTTAGCATGTATTCTGAGGTATAGGTCACATCAGAGAATAAAGCATTTATTTAAGAGAGTATGGAATAATGTAGCCCTGAGGAATTCTATTTCTGAAATAAACAAGAATATAAAATAAAGGATCATTAGATTGTTTCATCCTCTATATTTAGTGTCAGTGGCACGGGTGGGATGAACTCCCAATTTTCTACAGAAAAAGCCTTACGGACAGGGCCAGCAGGTGGCGAGGTTAAGGCACTAGATTCCCACAAGGCTGACTGCGGTTCGCGTCCCAGATGTGGCAGCTTGAAACTGACTACAAGTAAATAGATAAATAAATGAATACATGTTTAAAGAATAAGCCTTATGGATAAATTATGAAACAGAAAGTTTCTGAGTAAAATTTACAGTAATGAGGCCACCGTGAATTTTTTAGAGTACAAATTATGTGTTTTTTTTCTCCACCATGAATGAGTTGGTTCAGATCTGTTTAGCCCAGTTGTCATAAAAATGGCCAAGTTTGCATTTCTGTTTTAAGAGTGGCATTTCATTATTTTCCTTAGGATCATAATGTTATTTTAATTTATGGGAGGTTGGCAAGTGTAATCAGATTATTTGAACATGAAACTTGAAAATCAGTTATTGAAAATGGTTTTACTTGAGACCAGCAGTTAGCGTAATGGCTATGTTGCTGGACTCCCACGTAGTCGACCACGGTTTGAGTCCCGGATCCGGTGCCTTAAACTCACACCGGGCGTGTGTGCATGCGTGCCCAAGATCCCGAGAGGAGAATGGAGGAGATGGGATTGCGGTGTGGCCATCCCCCCTGGGGGGTGATTTCTCGCTTTCTATCTCTCTGTCTCTCTCTGTCTGGCGAGCGCACGTGCCCTATTGCAAAAACCTTTCCAAAAAAAGAACGAAAAAAAAATGGTTTTACTTATGTCGTTATTAGTAGTACGTTATTTATAAAAACTGTAAGTAAATATTTTAATATTTAAATATTAACATGTAATGGTGTCTTAGGTTTGGATAAAGTGTTGCAGCCCACTTTTCACTGACTTTAAAATGGATGTTGGGCCAGCCCCATGGCCTCTACATGGCCTGCCATGTGGTTTGAATCCCGACCATGGGAGAGTTGAATAGCACAGTAGGCATATATGTGTGCATGCCCCAAATCCCAGCAGGATTGAGAAATGGAGGAAAAGGGATTCGGATGTTATTAGGCCCTATTTGGGGTGCTTTCTCCATCTCCCTCTGTCTCCAGTAAGTGTATGCATTCTCTTGCGGATTAAAAAAAGGAAAAAAATGAATATCATCATAATCCATGGATTTATTTTATTACTTTCTAATAAAACTCTATGGTTATATTTTCTTAAGTACATTGTTTTGTAATGAGAGTGGGTCTTTAGTCTTCACATTGGCAATGTCCTGTGGACCTATAGCGTTGTTTCTCAATATTGCGTTAATACTTAACTTTTTCCTTGAAAGTATGTTTTATTCCACCAAATAGAAAATTAGATAACATGAGTGCCCTAAACAGATTGATTCTGATTTCTGGTTTTTACAGTATACTACAGATAGTTACTTCTTTAATAAGTCTAGAAGCCTAATCTTTTTAAAATCTGTGTAACAGGAAATAACATTATTATTGATGTTGATCGTGATTTGTCTTATATAAACTTACTATTCCTTCTTTTCTTTTCTTTTGACTTCAGATGCAATAACAGGACCCAGTGTGCAGTGGTGGCAGGTCCTGATGTTTTTCCAGACCCATGTCCAGGAACCTATAAGTACCTTGAAGTGCAGTATGAATGTGTCCCTTACAGTATGTATATTCCTGTGCTTCTAAAAACAGATATGAAGTTTTGTTGTGCATGTATTGACTAATGTCAGCGTAACCACATAAATGAAATGAAAGGACTAATGTTCATTTTAAGGATCGTAGACACTGCCCACCACGGGAAGAATTAAATGTGGTCTGCATGATCTTGTAACATTTAATTTTGACTATATATTTCTGTACATTGATATCTATTCTAATACTCTTTTATTAATACAAGAATATAAAATATTAGAAACAGGTCAAGGGAGCGGTTTAGGTCTAAGCGAATAAAAGGGAAAGTGAATAATATGTACATAATAATACAGAGATCGGTGCGTTTTGAATTTGATTGAAGCATTTATATCCGAGCTTCATGTGTTGTCCGTGTTTTGAGAAGCAGAGATATATTCATCCAGAGGGAGCACAATAGAGAAGAAATACAAACATTACATGAATCGAGTACTCTTTAGAGCATATCTTTTATAGCTTCAAGAAGTGTGTCCTTTTTTAAACAATTTTTTAATGGTTTATTATTTTTTTAATTTAACTTTTAAGAAATGTATTCACTTATTTTTAATTTGACCAGAGAGGGACAGGGGTGGGGTGGGGGTGAGTGAGTGCCCTTAACCACCAAAACACCTGCCAGCCTCATTATTATTTTCTTTGTATTTGATCAGGGGGAGACAGAGAGAGAAAGGGAAAGTGAGAAAGCATGCCACCAGATCCAGGACTTGAACCTTGGTCAGCCACGTGGGAGTCCAGCACCTTAACCACCACGCCACCTGCTGGCTCTGAAGTGTGTCTTTCTTTTCAATCTGTTTGTCAGGTATAGCACATGACAACAATGTATGTTTTTTCTTCAGGAATAATGAAGAATTAACAATCCAAAATAGAACATTTTCTTACTTTTCTACCCAAAAAAGTATCAACATCTTAAAAATATAAGTTTTTGATCTGCCTGTTTAATTATTCATGGGATTTCTTAATAAAAATCACTCAGGATATCTTGTATTCACGTAGTAGGTACTCAACTCAGCCCAGAGATAGAAAACACCAGGGATTATAAACAAATCCCAGGTTCCAGCTTCCTTTGATGTCTCCGAAGAAGTACAGTATCTGGGGGTCAGTAAGTTTATTGTGCCAAGAGATAGCTCTAACCTTGCCTCATTCATGCTTATTTAAAAAAGCAGCACATTACTCCTAAGCTGGAAGTAAGCATACCTTGGTAACAGAGAGGGATTTGGCCAGCAGGAAATGAGTCAAAATTTCAAAATAATGGGACTAGTAGACAGTGTAATGCTTATGTCACAGGACTCACATGTAGTTGACCTGAGTCCTGAGTCCCCTGGCTTAGAACGCATGCTGGGTGCATGTGCAGGCATGCCCAAAATTCTGAGAGGAGAAGGGATCGCGACGTGGCCATCTCCTCAGGGAACAATTTCTCCTTTTCTCTCTCTCTGTCTCTCCAGTGAGCACATGTGCCCTATCACAAAAATCTCTTTAAAAAAAAAAAAAAAAGAAGAAAAGAAAAATTTCAATATAGTGAAAAATTTGATTTTTGCTTTATTTAGAGTGTGATTGATTAGAGAAGTTTATCTAGTAGAATTTAGAAACAGATTGAGGGAGAGGTATGCCAAAAACATAAATATCTTTGTTATGAAAGAGCATTAATATATATGTATATATCTGTATAGATATAGATATTGATATATAAATCTATCTATCTATAAATAAAATATTTATCTATATAAATATATAGATTTTATTAAAATCTCAATTAGGTTATGCTTTTTACATTGTGATCTCTATAGGCCCTTCTATGAAAATATAAATCTCTCAGCATTTATTGGTCATTAGTGATATTTTGAGGAAAATTTGTAGACCATCATGGAACTCAGATGATTATACTTGGGTTACATAATAAGATCTTTACAAAATATGTACAATCTTTTTAACATAGGCATTTTATGAATATTTGCAATAAGGTATACCTTGTTTTTAAAGAGGCAGTTTTAGAAAATTCACATTTTTTTTGTTTTTGTTTTTACATTTTGAAACAGAGCAGAAGTGAAATGTCAGATTTTAATTTTTTCTCGTAATTTTGAAATATTAAAGAATTTCACAGCTGTCTCTTCAATTTCCTACATTTCTTGAGAATTTCTTTGAGGATCACTACTCCAAAATCCTCTGCCAAACTCATTTGGAAGTATCATGTTCTTAAATGATTTCAGTATAAGTAAGAGCTCACTCTTTAACTTTCGCATAAAAGGATTATGGTTTACCACGGATTTCCTTTCTCATGAATTTCTAGAGATAAGTAATTTAGTTCCTTAATGTCCTATATTTGTAGGTTTCTGATAATCCTGTAGGTTTACTGACTACCTTAAACTGTATCAACAGAGTCCAGTGGTTATATCGCCGGACTCCCATGTAGTCGACCCCGGTTCGAGTCCCAGACCCAGCGGCTTGGAACTCAGGCCAGGCACATGTTTATGCATGCCCAAAGTCCCAAGAGGAGAACGGAGAAGGGATTACTGCATGGCCATCCCCACTGGAGTGGATTTCTCACTTTCTGTCTCTGTCTCTTGGGCAAGCACGCATGCCCTATAGCAAAAATCTCTCTCTCTTTAAAAAAGTATGTCCATATTAAGTTATATATTTGATTGCTTTATTAAGTATGAATTATAAACTTGAGTGCACCCACTTGCCATTCTATACGCCAGTTTAATTTGTATGGTGTCGCATGATCATGTTTATTTAAATTTTCTTCTGTTCTGTTTCAGTTCAAAGTGTACTACAGGATTGGAATTTATTTAATAAATCTAACATGGTTTCAAAACCAAATAATCCTCAAAAAGTGTAAACCACAAAATAAACTACAGTGACTCATTTGAAAGGTGGACTGGTTTAACAGAAAGACAAGCAGAGATCAGTAAGCATGAGTTTAGTACATGGCCTGATTACTTACCATAAATGCGGGGTCCTTTACTTGGATAAGCTAGCACAGTTTTCAGGACTTCACATTGTAGTTCTTCCACTATTTCTTTCTGACTCTTGATTTAGATCAGCACTGATATATTTTTCTTTTCTTTTTCTTTTTTTTAAGTTTTTGCCATAGGACCCATTGGAGAGAGACAGAAAGTGAAAGAGGGAAAAGTGAGACATCACCAGTCCTGGTATGGGGATGACCATGCTGCAATTTCTTCTCCTCCATTCTTCTCTCAGGATTTTGGACACCCATGGGCATGTGCCCGGCATGAGTTTCAAGCCACCAGGACCAGGACTTGAACTGCTATCTGCCATGTGGGACTTCAAAGCCTTAACCACCACACCACAGGCTGACCCTGTTTTTCTTTTGTTAAGCATAATGAGCATGACTTTTTTCATTGCTGAAAAGATTCACTTATTTAAAATAGCTGTCATTTCTTGCCACTTAGTGTTTGCCGTTTGTCACATGGATGAAATGTTTACATAGATAATTTTTTTTGCTTCTGGTGGTGTCCTCCCTGTTAGGTATGAGTATCGCCCTTTTACTCAGGAAGAAAGCAAAGCTTGGTAGGTTTAGTGAACCTCCCCTGTAGAATGTAGAATGGCTTGAGAATGGCAGAGCCCAGATGGGAGTTGGTTTCTAATTCTTAAGGTCACAACTGTGTTTCTCCTTATAGAGTTTTTCAATGGGTTATGTAATCTTGCTCAACATTTAATTCATAGTTTTCATTAGCATAGTAATGGCATGTAGTGAAAGCAACTGCTTCAAAGGCCCTGGCCATTTTTGAGTCCTCTTAGTTATTTATTCCTTAATATGTTTGTGTTCCTGTTTTTCTTTCACAGCAGCTGAATCACTACAGACTTTATTTTCCCAAACACTTTATGAAGCTTTATGATATAAACTAGTTATGCCAGAAAAATACTACCTATAATTTAGAAAGTGAATGTTACCTAAGTAATAAGTCATTTTTAATTATCTGTATTAGAGGACATTTTTTGTGCTTAATGATGTCTTTAAGATTCTTGGTAAAAGATCCCTGTTCATAGCCTAAGGCAAACTTTACATTTAGGGATTTAGTATTAATGTTTCAAAATTGTCTTTTCAACAACTAAATAAACAACTAATGTTAGGTTCTGCTTGTTATGTAATTTGATGATATCCATTTCCTCTTTGAACTTAAGACCCTAAACCTTAGTGTATATAGTAACATATTTAGTATGTAATGTTTTCTTTATAAAAGTAGTACATGGAAGAACATTGTTGATTTTTTTTTTTATTATTCATACCCTGTGTATGTATGTGTGTGTGTGTTTCCACAGCAATATTGAGTTTTTGGGTGAGGTTTTCTTTCAAGGGAAAAACACAGGAAAACAAGAATTTGTAGAAAAGCATAGTAATCATGAAGCATAAAGGCAGTTTAAACAAAAATTCAACAAAATTCATTTTATCATGTAAGAGAATCAAAATGAAAAATATCTAAGGAAAATTTGCAATCATTTTTGCACATAATTTTAGGAGTCAGTAAACAGGTACCTTATTGAACAATGATAATTTTTGAAAAAGCAGCCTGAATCAATCAAACATTAGGATTTAGTTTTTTAAATTCTGATTGGAAAAATTTAAGAAAAATTAGTGATTACAATTTATCGAGCTGCTGTCTTTGAATGTCTTGTACTCATTTTTCTTTAGAATTACTTAAGTTATAGTTAATGTTTTCTGTCTGAACTTTTTACTTCTGTATTTTCTTGTTTGGGTACATGCATACCCCATTGCCGACAGAATTTGGTACACGTAAATCAGTACTTTTCAATGTTCCTGTCACACCTTAATTCCTGGGCAACTTTTACAGCTTTTGCATTTTCTTTTGAGGTTTGATTTTTCTTCCTTAGTGGATGTTTTCTCCTCAGGAGCTGACCCACATCTGCAAGAGGTTAAACCTCACCATTTACCAATGCACATTTTCATTCTTCCATCTTCTTTCATTTTCTCACCCAACCCCATCCCTGTTGACCGGATTTGAGATTGAAATTGTGGCATCTACAAGTAGAGCTGCCTTCAGTCAGCCAGGTGGCAGGGATGACTTGTTTTGGGAAAAAATAATGCAACAACTAACCACCTACTTAGAGTTTTTCTGAGCAGAGAATCTTTACTTTGTATCCTGCTGACAAATTGTCTTTCTTCCAGGGTTTACAATTTTCATGCACATTACACTCAAAACATGCTCCTCTCCCTTCACAATCCAGCCTCTCTTCAATTCTTGGCTTCTTTCTTGCAGAAGTACAAAGCACATATTACTCACTCTAAGTGATCTTCTCTTACAGTGGATTTTCTTAGCAAATGAAGGCGGGATGGGGGGCACAATGTGGACACTCCTAGAAAGGAGAGTTTGATTAAACCAATTTTGCATTATAGCACTTAAGACTTTCTCATGCTTGCCTTACCTGTCTGACTAGTTATTGCTGGCCACAGTTTGAGTCTTGGATTTGGTGGCTTAAAATTCATGCCAGGCATGGATGCATGTGTGCCCAGGATCCCAGGAGGAGAAAGGATTGTGGCATGGCCATCCCTCCTGGGGGGTGATTTCTCACTTTCCCTCTCACTGTCTCTGTCTCGCCTTTTCACCATCTCTGTCTCTCTCTGACAAGCTTACATCCCCTAAGGTAAAAACATCTTTTTTATTTTTTCAAAAGGTATTATGTTCCTTGCTAGAAAGATAAACATGAGGAACTCATGTCTTCAAGCAAGCCCTCATTAATTCAAAGGAAAGATCTGTTATAAACACATAGATTATTTGAATTTTCACTTTTCTGAGTCGATTGGTGATTGTGATTGTGTTTCTCAGGAATGTTACTGGCAGCCAATTTTTTTCATGTTATTCTTCTGTACCCCTTTACATAATACAGCAAGTATCATCTTTTCTTTAAATATGACTCCCTCTGCAAGTGTCAGTTATGTAAGTTCTCTTTTTTTAGGATGATATTTATAACAAGAGCAACAAAATTCTTCCTTCCTTTCTTCTTACTCTTTTCTCCTTTACCAGCTTCTCTTTCTCTCCCAAATAGTTTCTCTGGCCTTTACAGCACTTTGTATCTGATGGATAATCCATGAAGCATTTGCAAATGAATCATTGATTAATGAATAGGCCATTTCAACTTTGACTGTATGCCGGAAGTATTCGATATGTATGAATATTGCAGTCATTGGTTTAGAAAACAGGAAGCATGGGTGGAGCATACATTCTTAAAGGTCCTCACCCTGAACCTGCGCCTACCTTTATCCAGCTGCTCCGTATATGCATGGAAATTATTTTCAGCTGTGTTATGCTACTTGCTTGTGAGACCACCCTCCTTTATCTTCTTCCTGTCAGTCAACGTCTATTGAGTAATTACGGTACACGTAACAGGCATTGTGCTAAACATGGGAGTAAAAAGCTAAGATACAATTTCTGTCCTCAAGCCGTTCAGTCAAGTGGGACTTAAGGTCTCCAAAGCTAGAGTGTTGTTAGTTTAGTAACGTAATAAACCATTTCTTATTAGAAATGGACAGAGGGGCCAGCCAGGTGGTGTGGTGGTTAAGGCGGCTGCATCTCACACATGACCGACTGTGCGGTTCGAATCTCAGACCCACTGTTTTGGAAAATCATACCAGGTGCATGTCTGTACATACCCAAAATTCTGAGAGGAGAATGGAAGAGAAGGGATTGTTACATGGCCGTTCCCTAGGGAATGAGTTCTCTCTAGTGCGCTCTCTTTTTCTCTGAGTCTCTCTCTCTCTGTTTCTCTCTCTCTCTCTCACACACACACACACACACACACACACACACACACATACCCCATAGCAAAACTAAAACTAAACAAACCAAGAAGAAATATACAGAGAAGTCACACTGAGCCACTGGGATGGAGGTAGATATCTTCTGGGAAATATTCCCAGAGGAGATCATTCTTAGAGTAGAATCTTAAAGAATGCAATACTAGGTAATCAGGAAAATCATGACATATTTTTTGTTTTTTCTATACAAAAATGTCATGACTTACCCAACAGCCCAAGATTTTTGTGAGATAAGAAAAGGAAATAATTTTTAGCAGAGGGGGGTCAATGTAAAATAATAAATTGTGGTGACTGTAAAACTATTTAGCATTTGCATAAAAAATAAAATGCAGGTGGGAAAGGAAGTGAAGCCAGAGAAGGGCCAAGAAGAAATAAAGATTTCAGGGGCCAGCAGATGGCATAGCAACTACCTTGCTGGACTCCCACATGGCTGGCTGGGGTTCGAGGTCCAGACCTGGTGGCTTCAAAATCACATGGACACGTGTACATGTGTACCCAAGATCCTGAGAAGAGAATGGAGAAGGGTTGTGGCATGGCTGTCTACCCTGGGGGGTGATTTCTCACATTCTCTCTCACTGTCTCTGTCTCTCTGCCTCTCCAGCAAGCATACACCCTAAGGCAAAAACCTCTTAAAATAAAAAAGGAAAGAAATACAAACCTTAGGGGCCAGCAGGTAGCATAGTGATTAAGCCACTGGAGTTCCATATGGCCAACTGCCGTTTGAGTCCCAGGCTTGGCAGCTTGAAACTCACACTGGGCATATGTGAATGCATGCCCAAAATCTCAAGAGGAGAATGGAGAAAGAATTGTGGCCATCTCCCTTCGGGGATGATTTCTCGCTCGTTTTTGTCTTCCTTTCTCTCCAGGGAGCACACTCGTCCTATAGCAAAAATCTCTCTCAAAAAAAAAAAAAAGAAAAAAAAGAAATACAGATTTCCCTGTGTGCTGTGATTCTTCTGGAACCTGGTACCTATTACCATATGGAATATGGAGAATACGATAAACCACTTCTGAATGTAATTAACTCATATATGAAAAAGAAATGTTTGTTAGCAAACCTGCAAAAACTTCAGTTTTTTTTGTTTTTTTGTTTTTTTTAAATAGGGTTTTTTTAATTGGAAAAATATGGAGTATTAGTTCCAGAATCACAGCATTAGTTTTAGGGGGAAAAAAATGGGAGAAAAATCCTAAGCCTTTGAAAAAAAGATTTATTTATCCAGAGAATCAGAACTAATGGACAGTCTGATAGGACTTGGAGTTTGGATGAACTCATGAACTCTAAGAGAGTTCTTTCTAATCTAATTCCTATGATGATCCAGACTGGGGCGTTGGGACTTCATGAAATTTGGTATTCCAAGGAAGAATGGGGCAGGCAAAGAGATGCAGGTGATCAGGGTCAGGTCCCTTTGTAGACTAAAGCAGATACTGCACGTTAGTGGCGGTGGACCAGATTCAGCTGGCAGAGAGATTCCTCATGCATCCCAAACACCTAATGTGAGACTTAACGCATAGTCTGGAACAGCGCTGCACTGCTTCCCTTTGTGCGTTAGACCAGAGCCGGTCCTGCCTGCTTTGGATGGGACCAGTGCTTTTCTGTTTACTGCATTTTTCCACTTCTCATTGTATTATACCAGGTTCACTTTATCATTTAAAATGTCTCCTGAACACCTGATGGCACAGTGGTTAAGGCAAGTGATCTCATATGGCCAGGGTCTGGCAGCTTGAATAACATGTCTGGGGTATGCGTGTGTGTGCCATAAATCTCAGAAGAAGTGGTGAAGAAGGGATAGCAATGTGACCATTCCCAGGTAGGATGCTTTCTTCTTATTTTCCTCTCTCTCCAGAGAGCACGTGAGCCCTCTGGCAAAATTTAAGCAAGAAAAAGGTCTCCGGATTCTGAAGATATTAAATCTGCAAATTTATATAAAATATATAATTTAAATATAAATATATAATTATAATTATAATATATTAATTAATATATTTTTAAAAAGCAGTATTTCTTGCACTAACAAGTCTACCAAAGAAGTCTATAGGTGCCTGCTCTGGATCAGTCGCTGGGCTAACTGCCTATGGAGATGGTAGGCTCATGGGTAAGGCAAGCAATAAACACGTGAACCAATGCATGACGTAGTTTAGGTTCATGATTCCATGATAGAAAAAAATGAAGAGACCAGGTTGTACAACGTGTGATGAAACGCTGTTCTGAAGAGCGGATATTTGAGACCTGGAGAACGAGAGTGAGTCAATTAGGTAAAGGGCCTAGAATATGCAAGGCAGAAAGAACAGTGCCAAAGACCATGGGTTGAAGTGAGGTCAGCGTGTTTTAATACCTGGTGGAGAGGCAGCGTGACTGCAGCCCAGAGACTATGAGGGAGAGGACTTGGAGAGCTACTAACCAGTAACTATTGCTGCTTTGATAATGAAGTTGCTACATCTTTCAGGTTTTTAGGATTTATCAAGAATTAAAATATGTTTGCAGAATGAAATGGAAAAAACTGACATTCCCTTTAAAATATATGCTAGAAGATATATATTAAGCCAGAGTAACATAAAGGCGAACTGAAAGCAAACATTGATGGCATCAACATCTAAACACGATTTATGTAGACTTAGGGTGGATTAATAATATAAGTGTATGCTTAGATGCTAATTAGTGAGGAAACAAAATGAGAGTATTAAAAAATTAATTGGGTTGCCAGAGTTAGGAAAATATTTGTTATAGGAAGTAAAATATTATTATAGACATTAATAAAAGTTTGAGGGGCTAGCTTAACCATGCTCATTTTGCTTTATTTGACATAGTAAAAGTATAGAGCTTATGCACTTAAACCTAATTCACAGAAGTTTTTATATGGTGCTTACATTGAATAACATAAACATGTGGGATTAAATTATTTTGTTTTGAAAAATACACTGCATGTGGGAAGAGAAGTGGTGAAAACATGTAATGGTAAGGTTTCTTTTAAAAATATTTGTTGCTGAAAAATATAGTATGAGGGAACCAGCAGTTAGTGTAATGGCTATGTCGCTGGACTCCCACATCGCCGACCGCGGTTCGCGTCCTGGACCCAGTGTCTTGGAGCTCACGCCGGGCGCGTGTGCGTGCGTGCCCAAGATCCCAAGAGGAAAATGGAGGAGAAGGGATTGTGGCGTGACCATTCCCCCTGGGGGGTGATTTCTCGCTTTCTGTCTCTATGTCTCTCTCTGTCTGTCTGGTGAGCACACGCGCCCTATAGTGAAAAACCTCTAAAAAATAAATAAATAAATAAATAAATAGTATGAGATCTATGGAGTTATTGTCCATATCAAATATTCCTAAATACTTCTGAATCAGTCAAAATACTATGAGTTAGCATTATGAATTTCATTCTATTCCTGTCATTAATCTTTTTAAACTAGAAATATTAATCAGTTGATTTAGAAAACACGTCATTCAAATGTTTAAATTTAACATCGTCTCACTAAAATGTATAATTTAGCATTTGACCAGAGCCTATTATATAAAGGGTCACATGGTGAGAGGATAAGTGTGTGTCAGCTGTTCTTTCCCTTCTTATAAAGCTACCAGTGTTCAATCATGAAAGCTGAACTGAATGACCTTATCTACTACTAAGGGCCTTCTAAGGGCCCCATCTTTTGATACCATAGTGAGATTAAGATTTCCCCATCTAAGTATCTCACGGTGGGAACTATATTTTAACAAGAGTTTTGGTGGAAACATTCAAAATAGCACCCACCAAAGAAGTCAGTGTCCTAATCCCCATAACCTGAATATAGTAACTGAAATAGTGAAAGAATATTTGCAGAAGTGATGAAATTAAGGATATTGAGATGAAGATAGTGTCCTGGGTTATCCTGGTGGACCTAATCTACTCATAGACCTCCTTACAAAGGGAGGCAGGAGGGTCAATGTTGGGAAAAAGAGACATCAGAAGCAAAGGTTGAACTGATAGGCATTAAAGGTGTAGTAAGTGGTTGTTAACCATGGAATGTAAGCATGACTTTTAGTATTTAAATTAAATACATTATTTTTTACTTCCAAGTCTGCCCTTTGTGTATTATATTTGTCTAGCTTTGTCAACACTTAATAAAAACTTATCTTGAAACATTGTCCAAAGTCCAAATACCCTCAGTAATATGAAAAATTGGTTCCAACTTTCAAGAACCCCTGTCTCCTCATTATTCTGTCATCCTTCAAGAATACAGTTAAAAACTGGGAAGGGAATTCAGCATCATTTAGTTTATAATATCAATACTACCTATTCAAATATTTTTTTCTTCTCTCTATGCTAATTGCCTTTCTACTTTGATTAGGACAGAAATCTTGTGTGTGTGTGTGTGTGTGAAGAGGTTTTTGCTACAGGGCACATGTGCTCACCAGAAAGACAGAAAACAAGAAATTACCCCCCAGGGGGGATGGCCACACCACAGTCCCTTCGCCATTCTCCTCTCAGGATCTTGGGCATGCGTGCACATGTGCCCGGCGTGAGTTTAAGCCACTGAGTGTGGGACTCGAACCACAGTCGACTACATGGAAGTTCAGTGACATAGCCATTACGCTAACTGCTGGTCCCCAATTAGGACAGAATTCAAAGCAGAATAAAACAGAAGATATGGGCCGAAAAGAAATGGCTATTTTTAAGTATATCTTTATAGCAAAGACATTTTTCTGATTCTAACAGACTCTTTGGTAGGTCTGACCACTTCTTTGCCCACTTGTCTCAAGCATGAGAAAATATAACTTGGTTGTTTGGAGTAAGAGTCTTAGGATCAAACAAGTCAATTTAAATTTTAGCTTTGCCAGTTATTAACTGTCTTCTAGTGAACAACTTATCCTAGGATTCGGGGAGCCGTGATCATCACAGATATGTAGAATTCTCTAATTCCCTTGAGTTTTGGTGTCATTTTATAGACAAGACTTTTAATTCTCCATTTTTTTAATTCCAGATCACCGTTGAACTTTGAGTCCCACTCTGACCCACACAAAGCTAGTCATGAAGGCATCTGCCTAATTATCCATATTTAACTCTTAGACACTTTATCTCTTATGGGGCTGTTCTTTTTAAGCCCAGAATGATAACTAGATGTGTCAAGTAAATTTTCTGAATCTACACTCACCCTACTGGATTTTTGTGGGTTCTCATCACTTAAGGGAACTGTATTCCCTTTGCATTTGACCCACTGGTATTGGCAATGCATGGGTCACACTCAAGCTTGCTATGACCTTTGGAGTCTGTATCTTTTCTCCACTGGTGTTAACTTTTGGTGTTTAGCTCCAGCCCCATTCCTTACCATCCGTAATAAGCCTCTCCCCTCCTTTTGGATGTACCAGTGTCCGCTTATGGCTCAGGTAGACCCTGGTCATATTCACTGACTTCATTCAACACACATTGACCGAGCCTGTAGTTTATTAGGTGGTTGGGAAAATCATGAAGATTTTTCTATGTTTTTCTATGCTAAAATGCATCCTGACTTTCCCAACAACCCAACAGGAGTCTTGACATACTGTCTCTCTGTAAAAACAGTGGTATTAAATTTTATAAACCCGTTTAAATCTGTCTTTTAATCTGAAGGAATTTAGATTCAGAATAAGTAAAGTAGTCAATAATTATATAGTTAGAGCTCAGCGACTCTTAATTGTGTTTTCTTTCCATCATCCTACTCTGTTTCTTTACATTTTCAAAGTAGTTTTTCTGTAGCCTAGAGATTGAGGAATGACTAAGATTTGTTCTCAAAATTATAAAAGATTAAAATACACATTCTCTTTCATTGACATTTGATATTATAGCTAGTTCTTCAGTTTAATTCAGTTCTTTCAGAGAAATTTAAGAGTTCAAATTTATCCTCATGTGACTGCTTATTTGGTTTTTATTTGCCTTCAGCATTGCCTGTAATAAGACAATTAATGATAGTATATTAAAATATCCAAAACAACTTTCTCATTGTTGGTATTATGAAAGAACAATCTTCCTGTGTCTGTAGTTGGATCTCAAGCTTCCTGGACTTTCTCATAATTTTTTTTAATTGCTTGGAGAAAGTGAGTACATGGACATTTTTTAGGGAAGGTGGGTGTACAACTTGCTTTTATGTTCACTACACTCTGAATTACTACACACTAAACATTGGCTTCTGGGAAGCCTTCAAATATGTATCCAAATTTTTATGGCAAGTCTTTTCTGGTCTCAGTTTTTAGAACAGCTTGAAATGAGTTCAGTGCTCAGTAACATAGACTTCATAGATGCCAGAAATTGTGTGCATTAAAAAAGAAAAACAAACAAATGGAATTATGGAGAGAAAAAAAATAAAAAAGAATCTCTCCCCAAAGACAAAGCATAACAGTTTTTCTTTACTGTACTTTTCCTCGATTTGTTCTTTACTCAATTTCTCTTACCTCTTAGAGATCTCACTTGATGTTAAATTTATCAAGATAATAGGAAAGGATCAGAAAGAAGATCATATTGAACTTTTTTTGAGGAGGCAGTACAGTAATTTCTGTAACAAAGCTTCCTCTTTTGTCCTTCATTCATTCTGATTGCTCAAGCATGGACCATATTGACTATTTATTTATTTATTTTTAGAGAGATTTTTGCTATAGGATGTGTGATCTTGCCAGAAAGACAGAGAAAGACAGAAAGTAGTAAGTCATCCGCAGGGGGGTTGGCCACACTGCAATCCCTTCTCTTCTCAGAATCTTGGGCACACACACACACACACACACACATGCCCAGCCTGAGTTTTAAGTTACTGGGTCTGGGACTTGAACCACTCTCATCTATGTGGGAGTCTAGCAATGTAACAATTTCACCATCTGCTGCTCCCAACCTTGGCTATTTATATGTATCAGAGTCTAAAGGACATTTTTTATGGCAGTACTTGGTCTTGGCCTACTCTGTTACTTAGTAAGAACTATTTCCTCAGCCTCATCAGGCTTCATTTCAAGAAACTTGCCTAACAGTGTTATTGGGGACATTATCGAAGCAAAGCTTGAATGTATAAAGTAAATAAAAATAAAATAAAACCATAAAAAAGCTCTACAGTTTCTTATTTCTCTTATCAGGCACTTACTGATGCTTATATTAAATGGGTTCAAATGTCAAGTTTGAATCTCATTAATTGAGGATGAATGCTTTGCATCAGACAGCGTATGTTACTGTTTTTAAGAATAAATTATAAGTGTAAAAAAAGAAGCATATTTTACTCTTCAGAACTCTATACTCCTCCAGTCATTTATCAATATTGGTCTATATTTGTGATTAGCACTGATTCTAATCCAGAATTCAAGCGTTTATGATGAATTATATTATTTGATCAAATCTTGTCAGTTGCTGCTCTTGAGGATATCTGATGATATTGTCTGATATGTTGTAATACTTAATCTTTATTCTTAGGAAGTGGTTTGAACCCAGTTGGAACCATTAGCTAGAAATTTCATTTATCAGTGCTTCTTTTTTTTAAAGGGTTATTTACTTAATTTTATTTATTATTACTATTATTTTATTTGACTAGAGAGAGACAGAGAAAGAGAAAGGAAAGTGAGAAAGCAAGCTACTGGGTCTGGGACTTGAACCATGATCAGCCACCTGAGAGTCCAGCACCTTAACCACCATGCCATCTACAGGACCTATCACTGCTTCTAAAACTGTTGAAGATCCAGAACTGATCAACCTATAAAGGCCATGTTGGCCTATTTATTTATTTACTTTTCCTCATAACTAGTAGAAAAATATGTACCTTTTTTTCTTCTTTTTTTTTTTCTTTTTTTTTTTCTTTTTTTTTTTTTGGGGGGATTTTCATTTAAGGCGCCTG
>NW_006159648.1:1593319-1594867 GCF_000334495.1 Tupaia belangeri chinensis
CACCCCCCAGGGGGGATGGTCACGCCGCAATCCCTTCTCCTCCATTCTCCTCTCGGGATCTTGGGCACGCACGCACACGCGCCCGGCGTGAGTTTTAAGCCACCTGGTCCGGGACGCGAACCGCAGTCGACTACGTGGGAGTCCAGCGACATAGCCATTACGCTAACTGCTGGTTCCCCCTTTTTTTCTTCTTAATGGGTATTAGGGATAAGGAGTCTCATTGTTTACCAGAACTATCCAAATAAAACTGATGCTTTTCTTTTGTTTATTAAGAGAGATTTTTGCTATAGGGCATGTGTACTCACGAGAGAGAAAGAGACAGAAAATGAGAAATCACCCACTGGGGGGAATGGCCACACTGTAGTCCCTTCTCCTCCATTTTCCTCTTGGGATTTGGGGCACATAGGCCTGGTGTGAGTTTTAAACCTCCAAGTTCGAGATTTGAACTGCAGTCAACTATGTGGGAATCCCGCAACATAATCATTATGCCATCTGCTGGTCTGAAAGCTGCTAATGCTTTAAAAATGATTTATTTCTTCAGTGTAAGCACTTACCTCAAAGTTATTTTGACTATGTAAATAAATTATCTATAGCACAGAATTTAGTTTCCAGTGTGCAATTAGAGCTTGATAAAATTTGCTATAATTATTGTAATAGTCTTCCATATAATGTGGCTATTCAGTCTGTTGTTGACATTGAAAAACTAAATCATAAAAATCTGAAAACTAAGCTGTAAAAAATTCTCTATGCTCCCGATTTAAGAGTTAACAATCTGACATGGCTGGTATTCATCTATCTTTAAATACTTTTAGTAGATGGTAGACTTTTACAGAAACTCAGAGCTAATTTTATATTAGTGGCGGTTGCTAGGTAACTATTTGATGCAAATTAATCTTTAAACATTTAGCAGCTCATTCTTTGATTGGAATGGAAGCTAGAGTGACTTAGAAGCTGATGGTTCAGAAAACAATTGATTGAAAAAGAATATTCTGGGTGGTTAATAAAAATAGATTATGATTCTTCTCTATTTTCTTCCTCTTTGTCATAGTCAAAAAGGAAGAAGGAAATTACTTGAGAAAATTAAGAGTTTTTCCTATGAGTAAGTGCTACTCACCAAGAAAGGATAATTGCCCACCCCGTGCTAAATACTTTGTATACAAAATCCTCCTGCATTCTCAGGACAGGCTGTTAGGTGGTTTTGACCTCTATTTTCCAAGTAAGGGACACAAGGATGTGAGTTAGGTAGCTTGTTTGTCCAAGTTCTCTTGCCTAGGAAAGATTTGAATCCACATTCCTTTGGCTCTTATGTTCTAAAGAAGGCAGATAAAAATATTCTGTTAGTGAATGAATAAGTCTAACCATCTCTCTTTCACAAAATATGCAGTGTCCCTTAGCCTCATCTCTAAAAGAAATGTAATTCTTTTTCTGAAATTAGCTCAACTGCAAAAATGTCCATAGGAGGTGGAAATTATTGTTAGGGACCTAGTGTTAGGTCAGGGAGGTGAGACAAATTATAGTGGGTGAATAAGGCTTTGTCAGTTATTCTGT